>NC_134825.1:108130529-108391629 GCF_004210375.1 Tachypleus tridentatus | reverse complement strand
TGTTGTCCTGTGGATAAGAAACTTACTCTTTAATTGTTGTTGTCCTGTGGATAAGAAACTTACTCTTTAATTGTTGTTGTCCTGTGGATAAGAAACTTACTCTTTAATTGTTGTTGTCCTGTGGATAAGAAACTTACTCTTTAATTGTTGTTGTCCTGTGGATAAGAAACTTACTCTTTAATTGTTGTTGTCCTGTGGATAAGAAACTTACTCTTTAATTGTTGTTGTCCTGTTGGATAAGAAACTTACTCTTTAATTGTTGTTGTCCTGTGGATAAGAAACTTACTCGTTAATTGTTGTTGTTCTGTGGATAAGAAACTTACTCTTTAATTGTTGTTCTCCTGTGGATAAGAAACTTACTCTTTAATTGTTGTTGTCCTGTGGATAAGAAACTTACTCTTTAATTGTTGTTGTCCTGTGGATAAGAAACTTACTCTTTAATTGTTGTTGTCCTGTGGATAAGAAACTTACTCTTTAATTGTTGTTGTCCTGTGGATAAGAAACTTACTCTTTAATTGTTGTTGTCCTGTGGATAAGAAACTTACTCTTTAATTGTTGTTGTCCTGTGGATAAGAAACTTACTCTTTAATTGTTGTTGTCCTGTGGATAAGAAACTTACTCTTTAATTGTTGTTGTCCTGTGGATAAGAAACTTACTCTTTAATTGTTGTTGTCCTGTGGATAAGAAACTTACTCTTTAATTGTTGTTGTCCTGTGGATAAGAAACTTACTCTTTAATTGTTGTTGTCCTGGATAAGAAACTTACTCTTTAATTGTTGTTGTGCTGTGGATAAGAAACTTACTCTTTAATTGTTGTTGTCCTGTGGATAAGAAACTTACTCTTTAATTGTTGTTGTCCTGTGGATAAGAAACTTACTCTTTAATTGTTGTTGTCCTGTGGATAAGAAACTTACTCTTTAATTGTTGTTGTCCTGTGGATAAGAAACTTACTCTTTAATTGTTGTTGTCCTGTGGATAAGAAACTTACTCTTTAATTGTTGTTGTCCTGTGGATAAGAAACTTACTCTTTAATTGTTGTTGTGCTCTGGATAAGAAACTTACTCTTTAATTGTTGTTGTCCTGTGGATAAGAAACTTACTCTTTAATTGTTGTTGTCCTGTGGATAAGAAACTTACTCTTTAATTGTTGTTGTGCTCTGGATAAGAAACTTACTCTTTAATTGTTGTTGTCCTGTGGATAAGAAACTTACTCTTTAATTGTTGTTGTCCTGTGGATAAGAAACTTACTACGCTTTAATTGTTGTTGTGCTGTGGATAAGAAACTTACTCTTTAATTGTTGTTGTCCTGTGGATAAGAAACTTACTCTTTAATTGTTGTTGTCCTGTGGATAAGAAACTTACTCTTTAATTGTTGTTGTCTCTGATAAGGACTTACTCTTTAAGAAACTTACTCTTTAATTGTTGTTGTCCTGTGGATAAGAAACTTACTCTTTAATTGTTGTTGTCCTGTGGATAAGAAACTTACTCTTTAATTGTTGTTGTCCTGTGGATAAGAAACTTACTCTTTAATTGTTGTTGTCCTGTGGATAAGAAACTTACTCTTTAATTGTTGTTGTCCTGTGGATAAGAAACTTACTCTTTAATTGTTGTTGTCCTGTGGATAAGAAACTTACTCTTTAATTGTTGTTGTCCTGTGGATAAGAAACTTACTCTTTAATTGTTGTTGTCCTGTGGATAAGAAACTTACTCTTTAATTGTTGTTGTCCTGTGGATAAGAAACTTACTCTTTAATTGTTGTTGTCCTGTGATAAGAAACTTATAAGAAACTTACTCTTTAATTGTTGTTGTCCTGTGGATAAGAAACTTACTCTTTAATTGTTGTTGTCCTGTGGATAAGAAACTTACTCTTTAATTGTTGTTGTCCTGTGGATAAGAAACTTACTCTTTAATTGTTGTTGTCCTGTGGATAAGAAACTTACTCTTTAATTGTTGTTGTCCTGTGGATAAGAAACTTACTCTTTAATTGTTGTTGTCCTGTGGATAAGAAACTTACTCTTTAATTGTTGTTGTGCTCTGGATAAGAAACTTACTCTTTAATTGTTGTTGTGCTCTGGATAAGAAAACTCTTTAACTCTGGATAAGAAACTTACTCTTTAATTGTTGTTGTGCTCTGGATAAGAAACTTACTCTTTAATTGTTGTTGTCCTGTGGATAAGAAACTTACTCTTTAATTGTTGTTGTCCTGTGGATAAGAAACTTACTTTTAATTGTTGTTGTCCTGTGGATAAGAAACTTACTCTTTAATTGTTGTTGTCCTGTGGATAAGAAACTTACTCTTTAATTGTTGTTGTCCTGTGGATAAGAAACTTACTCTTTAATTGTTGTTGTCCTGTGGATAAGAAACTTACTCTTTAATTGTTGTTGTCCTGTGGATAAGAAACTTACTCTTTAATTGTTGTTGTCCTGTGGATAAGAAACTTACTCTTTAATTGTTGTTGTCCTGTGGATAAGAAACTTACTCTTTAATTGTTGTTGTCCTGTGGATAAGAAACTTACTCTTTAATTGTTGTTGTCCTGTGGATAAGAAACTTACTCTTTAATTGTTGTTGTCCTGTGGATAAGAAACTTACTCTTTAATTGTTGTTGTCCTGTGGATAAGAAACTTACTCTTTAATTGTTGTTGTCCTGTGGATAAGAAACTTACTCTTTAATTGTTGTTGTCCTGTGGATAAGAAACTTACTCTTTAACTGGATAAGAAACACTTTAATTGTTGTTGTCCTGTGGATAAGAAACTTACTCTTTAATTGTTGTTGTCCTGTGGATAAGAAACTTACTCTTTAATTGTTGTTGTCCTGTGGATAAGAAACTTACTCTTTAATTGTTGTTGTCCTGTGGATAAGAAACTTACTCTTTAATTGTTGTTGTCCTGTGGATAAGAAACTTACTCTTTAATTGTTGTTGTCCTGTGGATAAGAAACTTACTCTTTAATTGTTGTTGTCCTGTGGATAAGACTCTTTAAGAAACTTACTATTTAATTGTTGTTGTGCTCTGGATAAGAAACTTACTCTTTAATTGTTGTTGTCCTGTGGATAAGAAACTTACTCTTTAATTGTTGTTGTCCTGTGGATAAGAAACTTACTCTTTAATTGTTGTTGTCCTGTGGATAAGAAACTTACTCTTTAATTGTTGTTGTCCTGTGGATAAGAAACTTACTCTTTAATTGTTGTTGTCCTGTGGATAAGAAACTTACTCTTTAATTGTTGTTGTCCTGTGGATAAGAAACTTACTCTTTAAGATAAGAAACTTACTCTTTAACTCTTTAATTGTTGTTGTCCTGTGGATAAGAAACTTACTCTTTAATTGTTGTTGTCCTGTGGATAAGAAACTTACTCTTTAATTGTTGTTGTCCTGTGGATAAGAAACTTACTCTTTAATTGTTGTTGTCCTGTGGATAAGAAACTTACTCTTTAATTGTTGTTGTGCTCTGAATAAGAAACTTACTCTTTAATTGTTGTTGTCCTGTGGATAAGAAACTTACTCTTTAATTGTTGTTGTCCTGTGGATAAGAAACTTACTCTTTAATTGTTGTTGTCCTGTGGATAAGAAACTTACTCTTTAATTGTTGTTGTCCTGTGGATAAGAAACTTACTCTTTAATTGTTGTTGTCCTCTGGATAAGAAACTTACTCTTTAATTGTTGTTGTCCTGTGGATAAGAAACTTACTCTTTAATTGTTGTTGTCCTGTGGATAAGAAACTTACTCTTTAATTGTTGTTGTCCTGTGGATAAGAAACTTACTCTTTAATTGTTGTTGTCCTGTGGATAAGAAACTTACTCTTTAATTGTTGTTGTCCTGTGGATAAGAAACTTACTCTTTAATTGTTGTTGTCCTGTGGATAAGAAACTTACTCTTTAATTGTTGTTGTCCTGTGGATAAGAAACTTACTCTTTAATTGTTGTTGTCCTGTGGATAAGAAACTTACTCTTTAATTGTTGTTGTCCTGTGGATAAGAAACTTACTCTTTAATTGTTGTTGTCCTGTGGATAAGAAACTTACTCTTTAATTGTTGTTGTCCTGTGGATAAGAAACTTACTCTTTAATTGTTGTTGTCCTGTGGATAAGAAACTTACTCTTTAATTGTTGTTGTCCTGTGGATAAGAAACTTACTCTTTAATTGTTGTTGTCCTGTGGATAAGAAACTTACTCTTTAATTGTTGTTGTCCTGTGGATAAGAAACTTACTCTTTAATTGTTGTTGTCCTGTGGATAAGAAACTTACTCTTTAATTGTTGTTGTCCTCTGGATAAGAAACTTACTCTTTAATTGTTGTTGTCCTGTGGATAAGAAACTTACTCTTTAATTGTTGTTGTCCTGTGGATAAGAAACTTACTCTTTAATTGTTGTTGTCCTGTGGATAAGAAACTTACTCTTTAATTGTTGTTGTCCTGTGGATAAGAAACTTACTCTTTAATTGTTGTTGTCCTGTGGATAAGAAACTTACTCTTTAATTGTTGTTGTCCTGTGGATAAGAAACTTACTCTTTAATTGTTGTTGTCCTGTGGATAAGAAACTTACTCTTTAATTGTTGTTGTCCTGTGGATAAGAAACTTACTTTAATTGTTGTTGTCTTTAATTGTTGTTGTGTCTGTGGATAAGAAACTTACTCTTTAATTGTTGTTGTCCTGTGGATAAGAAACTTACTCTTTAATTGTTGTTGTCCTGTGGATAAGAAACTTACTCTTTAATTGTTGTTGTCCTGTGGATAAGAAACTTACTCTTTAATTGTTGTTGTCCTGTGGATAAGAAACTTACTCTTTAATTGTTGTTGTCCTGTGGATAAGAAACTTACTCTTTAATTGTTGTTTTCCTGTGGGTAAGAAACGTACTTTTTAATTGTTGTTGTCCTGTGGATAAGAAACTTCACCTTTAATTGTTGTTGTCCTGTGGATAAGAAAAATACTCTTTAATTGTTGTTGTCCTGTGGATAAGAAACTTACTCTTTAATTGTTGTTGTCCTGTGGATAAGAAACTTACTCTTTAATTGTTGTTGTCCTGTGGATAAGAAACTTACTCTTTAATTGTTGTTGTCCTGTGGATAAGAAACTTACTCTTTAATTGTTGTTGTCCTGTGGATAAGAAACTTACTCTTTAATTGTTGTTGTCCTGTGGATAAGAAACTTACTCTTTAATTGTTGTTGTCCTGTGGATAAGAAACTTAAACTTACTACTTTAATTGTTGTTGTCCTGTGGATAAGAAACTTACTCTTTAATTGTTGTTGTCCTGTGGATAAGAAACTTACTCTTTAATTGTTGTTGTCCTGTGGATAAGAAACTTACTCTTTAATTGTTGTTGTCCTGTGGATAAGAAACTTACTCTTTAATTGTTGTTGTCCTGTGGATAAGAAACTTACTCTTTAATTGTTGTTGTCCTGTGGATAAGAAACTTACTCTTTAATTGTTGTTGTCCTGTGGATAAGAAACTTACTCTTTAATTGTTGTTGTCCTGTGGATAAGAAACTTACTCTTTAATTGTTGTTGTCCTGTGGATAAGAAACTTACTCTTTAATTGTTGTTGTCCTGTGGATAAGAAACTTACTCTTTAATTGTTGTTGTCCTGTGGATAAGAAACTTACTCTTTAATTGTTGTTGTCCTGTGGATAAGAAACTTACTCTTTAATTGTTGTTGTCCTGTGGATAAGAAACTTACTCTTTAATTGTTGTTGTCCTGTGGATAAGAAACTTACTCTTTAATTGTTGTTGTCCTGTGGATAAGAAACTTACTCTTTAATTGTTGTTGTCCTGTGGATAAGAAACTTACTCTTTAATTGTTGTTGTCCTGTGGATAAGAAACTTACTCTTTAATTGTTGTTGTCCTGTGGATAAGAAACTTACTCTTTAATTGTTGTTGTCCTGTGGATAAGAAACTTACTCTTTAATTGTTGTTGTCCTGTGGATAAGAAACTTACTCTTTAATTGTTGTTGTCCTGTGGATAAGAAACTTACTCTTTAATTGTTGTTGTGCCTGGATAAGGATAAGAAACTTACTCTTTAATTGTTGTTGTCCTGTGGATAAGAAACTTACTCTTTAACTGGATAAGAAACACTTTAATTGTTGTTGTCCTGTGGATAAGAAACTTACTCTTTAATTGTTGTTGTCCTGTGGATAAGAAACTTACTCTTTAATTGTTGTTGTCCTGTGGATAAGAAACTTACTCTTTAATTGTTGTTGTCCTGTGGATAAGAAACTTACTCTTTAATTGTTGTTGAAACTTACCTGTGGATAAGAAACTTACTCTTTAATTGTTGTTGTACCTGTGGATAAGAAACTTACTCTTTAATTGTTGTTGTCCTGTGGATAAGAAACTTACTCTTTAATTGTTGTTGTCCTGTGGATAAGAAACTTACTCTTTAATTGTTGTTGTCCTGTGGATAAGAAACTTACTCTTTAATTGTTGTTGTCCTGTGGATAAGAAACTTACTCTTTAATTGTTGTTGTCCTGTGGATAAGAAACTTACTCTTTAATTGTTGTTGTCCTGTGGATAAGAAACTTACTCTTTAATTGTTGTTGTCCTGTGGATAAGAAACTTACTCTTTAATTGTTGTTGTCCTGTGGATAAGAAACTTACTCTTTAATTGTTGTTGTCCTGTGGATAAGAAACTTACTCTTTAATTGTTGTTGTCCTCTGGATAAGAAACTTACTCTTTAATTGTTGTTGTCCTGTGGATAAGAAACTTACTCTTTAATTGTTGTTGTCCTGTGGATAAGAAACTTACTCTTTAATTGTTGTTGTCCTGTGGATAAGAAACTTACTCTTTAATTGTTGTTGTCCTCTGGATAAGAAACTTACTCTTTAATTGTTGTTGTCCTGTGGATAAGAAACTTACTCTTTAATTGTTGTTGTGCTCTGGATAAGAAACTTACTCTTTAATTGTTGTTGTGCTCTGGATAAGAAACTTACTCTTTAATTGTTGTTGTCCTCTGGATAAGAAACTTACTCTTTAATTGTTGTTGTCCTGTGGATAAGAAACTTACTCTTTAATTGTTGTTGTCCTGTGGATGGATAAGAAACTTACTCTTTAATTGTTGTTGTCCTGTGGATAAGAAACTTACTCTTTAATTGTTGTTGTCCTGTGGATAAGAAACTTACTCTTTAATTGTTGTTGTCCTGTGGATAAGAAACTTAATTGTTGTCTTTAATTGTTGTTGTCCTGTGGATAAGAAACTTACTCTTTAATTGTTGTTGTCCTGTGGATAAGAAACTTACTCTTTAATTGTTGTTGTCCTGTGGATAAGAAACTTACTCTTTAATTGTTGTTGTCCTGTGGATAAGAAACTTACTCTTTAATTGTTGTTGTCCTGTGGATAAGAAACTTACTCTTTAATTGTTGTTGTCCTGTGGATAAGAAACTTACTCTTTAATTGTTGTTGTCCTGTGGATAAGAAACTTACTCTTTAATTGTTGTTGTCCTGTGGATAAGAAACTTACTCTTTAATTGTTGTTGTCCTGTGGATAAGAAACTTACTCTTTAATTGTTGTTGTCCTGTGGATAAGAAACTTACTCTTGTGGATAAGAAACTTACTCTTTAATTGTTGTTGTCCTGTGGATAAGAAACTTACTCTTTAATTGTTGTTGTCCTGTGGATAAGAAACTTACTCTTTAATTGTTGTTGTCCTGTGGATAAGAAACTTACTCTTTAATTGTTGTTGTCCTGTGGATAAGAAACTCTTTATTGTTGTTGTCCTCTGGATAAGAAACTTACTCTTTAATTGTTGTTGTCCTGTGGATAAGAAACTTACTCTTTAATTGTTGTTGTCCTGTGGATAAGAAACTTACTCTTTAATTGTTGTTGTCCTGTGGATAAGAAACTTACTCTTTAATTGTTGTTGTCCTGTGGATAAGAAACTTACTCTTTAATTGTTGTTGTCCTGTGGATAAGAAACTTACTCTTTAATTGTTGTTGTCCTGTGGATAAGAAACTTACTCTTTAATTATTTTTGTCCTCTGGATAAGAAACTTACTCTTTAATTGTTGTTGTCCTGTGGATAAGAAACTTACTCTTTAATGGATAAGAAACTTACTCTTTAATTGTTGTTGTCCTGTGGATAAGAAACTTACTCTTTAATTGTTGTTGTCCTGTGGATAAGAAACTTACTCTTTAATTGTTGTTGTCCTGTGGATAAGAAACTTACTCTTTAATTGTTGTTGTCCTGTGGATAAGAAACTTACTCTTTAATTGTTGTTGTCCTGTGGATAAGAAACTTACTCTTTAATTGTTGTTGTCCTGTGGATAAGAAACTTACTCTTTAATTGTTGTTGTCCTGTGGATAAGAAACTTACTCTTTAATTGTTGTTGTCCTGTGGATAAGAAACTTACTCTTTAATTGTTGTTGTCCTGTGGATAAGAAACTTACTCTTTAATTGTTGTTGTCCTGTGGATAAGAAACTTACTCTTTAATTGTTGTTGTCCTGTGGATAAGAAACTTACTCTTTAATTGTTGTTGTCCTGTGGATAAGAAACTTACTCTTTAATTGTTGTTGTCCTGTGGATAAGAAACTTACTCTTTAATTGTTGTTGTCCTGTGGATAAGAAACTTACTCTTTAATTGTTGTTGTGCTCTGGATAAGAAACTTACTCTTTAATTGTTGTTGTCCTGTGGATAAGAAACTTACTCTTTAATTGTTGTTGTCCTCTGGATAAGAAACTTACTCTTTAATTGTTGTTGTCCTCTGGATAAGAAACTTACTCTTTAATTGTTGTTGTCCTGTGGATAAGAAACTTATTGTTGTTGTCCTGTGGATAAGAAACTTACTCTTTAATTGTTGTTGTCCTGTGGATAAGAAACTTACTCTTTAATTGTTGTTGTCCTGTGGATAAGAAACTTACTCTTTAATTGTTGTTGTCCTCTGGATAAGAAACTTACTCTTTAATTGTTGTTGTCCTGTGGATAAGAAACTTACTCTTTAATTGTTGTTGTCCTGTGGATAAGAAACTTACTCTTTAATTGTTGTTGTCCTGTGGATAAGAAACTTACTCTTTAATTGTTGTTGTCCTGTGGATAAGAAACTTACTCTTTAATTGTTGTTGTCCTGTGGATAAGAAACTTACTCTTTAATTGTTGTTGTCCTGTGGATAAGAAACTTACTCTTTAACTGTGGATAAGAAACTTACTCTTTAATTGTTGTTGTCCTGTGGATAAGAAACTTACTCTTTAATTGTTGTTGTCCTGTGGATAAGAAACTTACTCTTTAACTGGATAAGAAACTTACTCTTTAATTGTTGTTGTCCTGTGGATAAGAAACTTACTCTTTAATTGTTGTTGTCCTGTGGATAAGAAACTTACTCTTTAATTGTTGTTGTCCTGTGGATAAGAAACTTACTCTTTAATTGTTGTTGTCCTCTGGATAAGAAACTTACTCTTTAATTGTTGTTGTCCTGTGGATAAGAAACTTACTCTTTAATTGTTGTTGTCCTGTGGATAAGAAACTTACTCTTTAATTGTTGTTGTCCTGTGGATAAGAAACTTACTCTTTAATTGTTGTTGTCCTGTGGATAAGAAACTTTTTAATTGTTGTTGTTCTGTGGATAAGAAACTTACTCTTTAATTGTTGTTCTCCTGTGGATAAGAAACACTTTAATTGTTGTTGTCCGGTGTATAAGAAACTTTTAATTGTTGTTGTAAGAAACTTACCTGTGGATAAGAAACTTACTCTTTAATTGTTGTTGTCCTGTGGATAAGAAACTTACTCTTTAATTGTTGTTGTCCTGTGGATAAGAAACTTACTCTTTAATTGTTGTTGTCCTGTGGATAAGAAACTTACTCTTTAATTGTTGTTGTCCTGTGGATAAGAAACTTACTCTTTAATTGTTGTTGTCCTGTGGATAAGAAACTTACTCTTTAATTGTTGTTGTCCTGTGGATAAGAAACTTACTCTTTAATTGTTGTTGTCCTGTGGATAAGAAACTTACTCTTTAATTGTTGTTGTCCTGTGGATAAGAAACTTACTCTTTAATTGTTGTTGTCCTGTGGATAAGAAACTTACTCTTTAATTGTTGTTGTCCTGTGGATAAGAAACTTACTCTTTAATTGTTGTTGTCCTGTGGATAAGAAACTTACTCTTTAATTGTTGTTGTCCTGTGGATAAGAAACTTACTCTTTAATTGTTGTTGTCCTGTGGATAAGAAACTTACTCTTTAATTGTTGTTGTCCTGTGGATAAGAAACTTACTCTTTAATTGTTGTTGTGTGGATAAGAAACTTACTCTTTAATTGTTGTTGTGCTCTGGATAAGAAACTTACTCTTTAATTGTTGTTGTCCTGTGGATAAGAAACTTACTCTTTAATTGTTGTTGTCCTGTGGATAAGATAAGAAACTTACTCTTTAATTGTTGTTGTCTGATGGATAAGAAACTTACTCTTTAATTGTTGTTGTCCTGTGGATAAGAAACTTACTCTTTAATTGTTGTTGTGCTCTGGATAAGAAACTTACTCTTTAATTGTTGTTGTCCTGTGGATAAGAAACTTACTCTTTAATTGTTGTTGTCCTGTGGATAAGAAACTTACTCTTTAATTGTTGTTGTCCTGTGGATAAGAAACTTACTCTTTAATTGTTGTTGTCCTGTGGATAAGAAACTTACTCTTTAATTGTTGTTGTCCTGTGGATAAGAAACTTACTCTTTAATTGTTGTTGTCCTGTGGATAAGAAACTTACTCTTTAATTGTTGTTGTCCTGTGGATAAGAAACTTACTCTTTAATTGTTGTTGTCCTGTGGATAAGAAACTTACTCTTTAATTGTTGTTGTCTTTAATTGTTGGATAAGAAACTTACTCTTTAATTGTTGTTGTCCTGTGGATAAGAAACTTACTCTTTAATTGTTGTTGTCTGTGGATAAGAAACTTACTCTTTAATTGTTGTTGTCCTGTGGATAAGAAACTTACTCTTTAATTGTTGTTGTCCTGTGATAAGAAACTTACTCTTTAATTGTTGTTGTCCTGTGGATAAGAAACTTACTCTTTAATTGTTGTTGTCCTACTGGATAAGAAACTTACTCTTTAATTGTTGTTGTCCTGTGGATAAGAAACTTACTCTTTAATTGTTGTTGTCCTGTGGATAAGAAACTTACTCTTTAATTGTTGTTGTCCTGTGGATAAGAAACTTACTCTTTAATTGTTGTTGTCCTGTGGATAAGAAACTTACTCTTTAATTGTTGTTGTCCTGTGGATAAGAAACTTACTCTTTAATTGTTGTTGTCCTGTGGATAAGAAACTTACTCTTTAATTGTTGTTGTCCTGTGGATAAGAAACTTACTCTTTAATTGTTGTTGTCCTGTGGATAAGAAACTTACTCTTTAATTGTTGTTGTCCTGTGGATAAGAAACTTACTCTTTAATTGTTGTTGTCCTGTGGATAAGAAACTTACTCTTTAATTGTTGTTGTCCTGTGGATAAGAAACTTACTCTTTAATTGTTGTTGTCCTGTGGATAAGAAACTTACTCTTTAATTGTTGTTGTCCTGTGGATAAGAAACTTACTCTTTAATTGTTGTTGTCCTGTGGATAAGAAACTTACTCTTTAATTGTTGTTGTCCTGTGGATAAGAAACTTACTCTTTAATTGTTGTTGTCCTGTGGATAAGAAACTTACTCTTTAATTGTTGTTGTCCTGTGGATAAGAAACTTACTCTTTAATTGTTGTTGTCCTGTGGATAAGAAACTTACTCTTTAATTGTTGTTGTCCTGTGGATAAGAAACTTACTCTTTAATTGTTGTTGTCCTGTGGATAAGAAACTTACTCTTTAATTGTTGTTGTCCTGTGGATAAGAAACTTACTCTTTAATTGTTGTTGTCCTGTGGATAAGAAACTTACTCTTTAATTGTTGTTGTCCTGTGGATAAGAAACTTACTCTTTAATGGATAAGAAACTTACTCTTTAATTGTTGTTGTCCTGTGGATAAGAAACTTACTCTTTAATTGTTGTTGTCCTGTGGATAAGAAACTTACTCTTTAATTGTTGTTGTCTCTGGATAAGAAACTTACTCTTTAATTGTTGTTGTGCTCTGGATAAGAAACTTACTCTTTAATTGTTGTTGTCCTGTGGATAAGAAACTTACTCTTTAATTGTTGTTGTCCTGTGGATAAGAAACTTACTCTTTAATTGTTGTTGTCCTGTGGATAAGAAACTTATTGTTGTTGTCCTGGATAAGAAACTTACTCTTTAATTGTTGTTCCTGTGGATAAGAAACTTACTCTTTAATTGTTGTTGTCCTGTGGATAAGAAACTTACTCTTTAATTGTTGTTGTTGGATAAGAAACTTACTCTTTAATTGTTGTTGTCCTGTGGATAAGAAACTTACTCTTTAATTGTTGTTGTCCTGTGGATAAGAAACTTAAGAAACTTCTTTAATTGTTGTTGTCCTGTGGATAAGAAACTTACTCTTTAATTGTTGTTGTCCTGTGGATAAGAAACTTACTCTTTAATTGTTGTTGTCCTGTGGATAAGAAACTTACTCTTTAATTGTTGTTGTCCTTGATAAGAAACTTACTCTTTAATTGTTGTTGTCCTGTGGATAAGAAACTTACTCTTTAATTGTTGTTGTCCTCTGGATAAGAAACTTACTCTTTAATTGTTGTTGTCCTGTGGATAAGAAACTTACTCTTTAATTGTTGTTGTCCTGTGGATAAGAAACTTACTCTTTAATTGTTGTTGTCCTGTGGATAAGAAACTTACTCTTTAATTGTTGTTGTCCTGTGGATAAGAAACTTACTCTTTAATTGTTGTTGTCCTGTGGATAAGAAACTTACTCTTTAATTGTTGTTGTCCTGTGGATAAGAAACTTACTCTTTAATTGTTGTTGTCCTGTGGATAAGAAACTTACTCTTTAATTGTTGTTGTCCTGTGGATAAGAAACTTACTCTTTAATTGTTGTTGTCCTGTGGATAAGAAACTTACTCTTTAATTGTTGTTGTCCTGTGGATAAGAAACTTACTCTTTAATTGTTGTTGTCCTGTGGATAAGAAACTTACTCTTTAATTGTTGTTGTCCTGTGGATAAGAAACTTACTCTTTAATTGTTGTTGTCCTGTGGATAAGAAACTTACTCTTTAATTGTTGTTGTCCTGTGGATAAGAAACTTACTCTTTAATTGTTGTTGTCCTGTGGATAAGAAACTTACTCTTTAATTGTTGTTGTCCTGTGGATAAGAAACTTACTCTTTAATTGTTGTTGTCCTGTGGATAAGAAACTTACTCTTTAATTGTTGTTGTCCTGTGGATAAGAAACTTACTCTTTAATTGTTGTTGTCCTGTGGATAAGAAACTTACTCTTTAATTGTTGTTGTCCTGTGGATAAGAAACTTACTCTTTAATTGTTGTTGTGCTCTGGATAAGAAACTTACTCTTTAATTGTTGTTGTCCTGTGGATAAGAAACTTACTCTTTAATTGTTGTTGTCCTGTGGATAAGAAACTTACTCTTTAATTGTTGTTGTGCTCTGGATAAGAAACTTACTCTTTAATTGTTGTTGTGCTCTGGATAAGAAACTTACTCTTTAATTGTTGTTGTGCTCCGGATAAGAAACTTACTCTTTAATTGTTGTTGTCCTGTGGATAAGAAACTTACTCTTTAATTGTTGTTGTCCTCTGGATAAGAAACTTACTCTTTAATTGTTGTTGTCCTGTGGATAAGAAACTTACTCTTTAATTGTTGTTGTCCTGTGGATAAGAAACTTACTCTTTAATTGTTGTTGTCCTGTGGATAAGAAACTTACTCTTTAATTGTTGTTGTCCTGTGGATAAGAAACTTACTCTTTAATTGTTGTTGTCCTGTGGATAAGAAACTTACTCTTTAATTGTTGTTGTCCTGTGGATAAGAAACTTACTCTTTAATTGTTGTTGTCCTGTGGATAAGAAACTTACTCTTTAATTGTTGTTGTCCTGTGGATAAGAAACTTACTCTTTAATTGTTGTTGTCCTGTGGATAAGAAACTTACTCTTTAATTGTTGTTGTCCTGTGGATAAGAAACTTACTCTTTAATTGTTGTTGTCCTGTGGATAAGAAACTTACTCTTTAATTGTTGTTGTCTGATGGATAAGAAACTTACTCTTTAATTGTTGTTGTCCTGTGGATAAGAAACTTACTCTTTAATTGTTGTTGTCCTGTGGGTAAGAAACTTACTCTTTAATTGTTGTTGTCCTGTGGATAAGAAACTTACTCTTTAATTGTTGTTGTCCTGTGGATAAGAAACTTACTCTTTAATTGTTGTTGTCCTGTGGATAAGAAACTTACTCTTTAATTGTTGTTGTCCTGTGGATAAGAAACTTACTCTTTAATTGTTGTTGTCCTGTGGATAAGAAACTTACTCTTTAATTGTTGTTGTCCTGTGGATAAGAAACTTACTCTTTAATTGTTGTTGTCCTGTGGATAAGAAACTTACTCTTTAATTGTTGTTGTCCTGTGGATAAGAAACTTACTCTTTAATTGTTGTTGTCCTGTGGATAAGAAACTTACTCTTTAATTGTTGTTGTCCTGTGGATAAGAAACTTACTCTTTAATTGTTGTTGTCCTGTGGATAAGAAACTTACTCTTTAATTGTTGTTGTCCTGTGGATAAGAAACTTACTCTTTAATTGTTGTTGTCCTGTGGATAAGAAACTTACTCTTTAATTGTTGTTGTCCTGTGGATAAGAAACTTACTCTTTAATTGTTGTTGTGCTCTGGATAAGAAACTTACTCTTTAATTGTTGTTGTCCTGTGGATAAGAAACTTACTCTTTAATTGTTGTTGTCCTGTGGATAAGAAACTTACTCTTTAATTGTTGTTGTCCTGTGGATAAGAAACTTACTCTTTAATTGTTGTTGTCCTGTGGATAAGAAACTTACTCTTTAATTGTTGTTGTCCTGTGGATAAGAAACTTACTCTTTAATTGTTGTTGTCCTGTGGATAAGAAACTTACTCTTTAATTGTTGTTGTCCTGTGGATAAGAAACTTACTCTTTAATTGTTGTTGTCCTGTGGATAAGAAACTTACTCTTTAATTGTTGTTGTCCTGTGGATAAGAAACTTACTCTTTAATTGTTGTTGTCCTGTGGATAAGAAACTTACTCTTTAATTGTTGTTGTGCTCTGGATAAGAAACTTACTCTTTAATTGTTGTTGTCCTGTGGATAAGAAACTTACTCTTTAATTGTTGTTGTCCTGTGGATAAGAAACTTACTCTTTAATTGTTGTTGTCCTGTGGATAAGAAACTTACTCTTTAATTGTTGTTGTCCTGTGGATAAGAAACTTACTCTTTAATTGTTGTTGTTGTCTTTAATTGTTGTTGTCCTGGATAAGAAACTTACTCTTTAATTGTTGTTGTCCTGTGGATAAGAAACTTACTCTTTAATTGTTGTTGTCCTGTGGATAAGAAACTTACTCTTTAATTGTTGTTGTCCTGTGGATAAGAAACTTACTCTTTAATTGTTGTTGTCCTGTGGATAAGAAACTTACTCTTTAATTGTTGTTGTCCTGTGGATAAGAAACTTACTCTTTAATTGTTGTTGTCCTGTGGATAAGAAACTTACTCTTTAATTGTTGTTGTCCTGTGGATAAGAAACTTACTCTTTAATTGTTGTTGTCCTGTGGATAAGAAACTTACTCTTTAATTGTTGTTGTCCTGTGGATAAGAAACTTACTCTTTAATTGTTGTTGTCCTGTGGATAAGAAACTTACTCTTTAATTGTTGTTGTCCTGTGGATAAGAAACTTACTCTTTAATTGTTGTTGTCCTGTGGATAAGAAACTTACTCTTTAATTGTTGTTGTCCTGTGGATAAGAAACTTACTCTTTAATTGTTGTTGTCCTGTGGATAAGAAACTTACTCTTTAATTGTTGTTGTGCTCTGGATAAGAAACTTACTCTTTAATTGTTGTTGTCCTGTGGATAAGAAACTTACTCTTTAATTGTTGTTGTCCTGTGGATAAGAAACTTACTCTTTAATTGTTGTTGTCCTGTGGATAAGAAACTTACTCTTTAATTGTTGTTGTCCTGTGGATAAGAAACTTACTCTTTAATTGTTGTTGTCCTGTGGATAAGAAACTTACTCTTTAATTGTTGTTGTCCTGTGGATAAGAAACTTACTCTTTAATTGTTGTTGTCCTGTGGATAAGAAACTTACTCTTTAATTGTTGTTGTCCTGTGGATAAGAAACTTACTCTTTAATTGTTGTTGTCCTGTGGATAAGAAACTTACTCTTTAATTGTTGTTGTCCTGTGGATAAGAAACTTACTCTTTAATTGTTGTTGTCCTGTGGATAAGAAACTTACTCTTTAATTGTTGTTGTCCTGTGGATAAGAAACTTACTCTTTAATTGTTGTTGTCCTGTGGATAAGAAACTTACTCTTTAATTGTTGTTGTCCTGTGGATAAGAAACTTACTCTTTAATTGTTGTTGTGCTCTGGATAAGAAACTTACTCTTTAATTGTTGTTGTCCTGTGGATAAGAAACTTACTCTTTAATTGTTGTTGTCCTGTGGATAAGAAACTTACTCTTTAATTGTTGTTGTCCTGTGGATAAGAAACTTACTCTTTAATTGTTGTTGTCCTCTGGATAAGAAACTTACTCTTTAATTGTTGTTGTCCTGTGGATAAGAAACTTACTCTTTAATTGTTGTTGTCCTGTGGATAAGAAACTTACTCTTTAATTGTTGTTGTCCTGTGGATAAGAAACTTACTCTTTAATTGTTGTTGTCCTGTGGATAAGAAACTTACTCTTTAATTGTTGTTGTTGTACCTTTAATTGTTGTGGATAAGAAACTTACTCTTTAATTGTTGTTGTCCTGTGGATAAGAAACTTACTCTTTAATTGTTGTTGTCCTGTGGATAAGAAACTTACTCTTTAATTGTTGTTGTCCTGTGGATAAGAAACTTACTCTTTAATTGTTGTTGTCCTGTGGATAAGAAACTTACTCTTTAATTGTTGTTGTCCTGTGGATAAGAAACTTACTCTTTAATTGTTGTTGTCCTGTGGATAAGAAACTTACTCTTTAATTGTTGTTGTCCTGTGGATAAGAAACTTACTCTTTAATTGTTGTTGTCCTGTGGATAAGAAACTTACTCTTTAATTGTTGTTGTCCTGTGGATAAGAAACTTACTCTTTAATTGTTGTTGTCCTGTGGATAAGAAACTTACTCTTTAATTGTTGTTGTCCTGTGGATAAGAAACTTACTCTTTAATTGTTGTTGTCCTGTGGATAAGAAACTTACTCTTTAATTGTTGTTGTCCTGTGGATAAGAAACTTACTCTTTAATTGTTGTTGTCCTGTGGATAAGAAACTTACTACTTTAATTGTTGTTGTGGATAAGAAACTTACTCCTCTGGATAAGAAACTTACTCTTTAATTGTTGTTGTCCTGTGGATAAGAAACTTACTCTTTAATTGTTGTTGTGTTGTTGTTGTTGTCCTGTGGATAAGAAACTTACTCTTTAATTGTTGTTGTCCTGTGGATAAGAAACTTACTCTTTAATTGTTGTTGTCCTGTGGATAAGAAACTTACTCTTTAATTGTTGTTGTCCTGTGGATAAGAAACTTACTCTTTAATTGTTGTTGTCCTGTGGATAAGAAACTTACTCTTTAATTGTTGTTGTCCTGTGGATAAGAAACTTACTCTTTAATTGTTGTTGTCCTGTGGATAAGAAACTTACTCTTTAATTGTTGTTGTCCTCTGGATAAGAAATTACTCTTTAATTGTTGTTGTCCTGTGGATAAGAAACTTACTCTTTAATTGTTGTTGTCCTGTGGATAAGAAACTTACTCTTTAATTGTTGTTGTCCTGTGGATAAGAAACTTACTCTTTAATTGTTGTTGTCCTGTGGATAAGAAACTTACTCTTTAATTGTTGTTGTCCTGTGGATAAGAAACTTACTCTTTAATTGTTGTTGTCCTGTGGATAAGAAACTTACTCTTTAATTGTTGTTGTCCTGTGGATAAGAAACTTACTCTTTAATTGTTGTTGTCCTGTGGATAAGAAACTTACTCTTTATTGTTGTTGTTGTTGTCCTGTGGATAAGAAACTTACTCTTTAATTGTTGTTGTCCTGTGGATAAGAAACTTACTCTTTAATTGTTGTTGTCCTGTGGATAAGAAACTTACTCTTTAATTGTTGTTGTCCTGTGGATAAGAAACTTACTCTTTAATTGTTGTTGTCCTGTGGATAAGAAACTTACTCTTTAATTGTTGTTGTCCTGTGGATAAGAAACTTACTCTTTAATTGTTGTTGTCCTGTGGATAAGAAACTTACTCTTTAATTGTTGTTGTCCTGTGGATAAGAAACTTACTCTTTAATTGTTGTTGTCCTGTGGATAAGAAACTTACTCTTTAATTGTTGTTGTCCTGTGGATAAGAAACTTACTCTTTAATTGTTGTTGTCCTGTGGATAAGAAACTTACTCTTTAATTGTTGTTGTCCTGTGGATAAGAAACTTACTCTTTAATTGTTGTTGTCCTGTGGATAAGAAACTTACTCTTTAATTGTTGTTGTCCTGTGGATAAGAAACTTACTCTTTAATTGTTGTTGTCCTGTGGATAAGAAACTTACTCTTTACTCTTTAATTGTTGTTGTCCTGTGGATAAGAAACTTACTCTTTAATTGTTGTTGTCCTGTGGATAAGAAACTTACTCTTTAATTGTTGTTGTCCTGTGGATAAGAAACTTACTCTTTAATTGTTGTTGTCCTGTGGATAAGAAACTTACTCTTTAATTGTTGTTGTCCTGTGGATAAGAAACTTACTCTTTAATTGTTGTTGTCCTGTGGATAAGAAACTTACTCTTTAATTGTTGTTGTCCTGTGGATAAGAAACTTACTCTTTAATTGTTGTTGTCCTCTGGATAAGAAACTTACTCTTTAATTGTTGTTGTCCTGTGGATAAGAAACTTACTCTTTAATTGTTGTTGTAAGAAACTTACTCTTTAATTGTTGTTGTCCTCTTTAATTGTTGTCCTGGATAAGAAACTTACTCTTTAATTGTTGTTGTCCTGTGGATAAGAAACTTACTCTTTAATTGTTGTTGTCCTGTGGATAAGAAACTTACTCTTTAATTGTTGTTGTCCTGTGGATAAGAAACTTACTCTTTAATTGTTGTTGTCCTCTGGATAAGAAACTTACTCTTTAATTGTTGTTGTCCTGTGGATAAGAAACTTAATCTTTAATTGTTTTAATTGTTGTTGTGGATAAGAAACTTACTCTTTAATTGTTGTTGTCCTGTGGATAAGAAACTTACTCTTTAATTGTTGTTGTCCTGTGGATAAGAAACTTACTCTTTAATTGTTGTTGTCCTGTGGATAAGAAACTTACTCTTTAATTGTTGTTGTGCTCTGGATAAGAAACTTACTCTTTAATTGTTGTTGTCCTGTGGATAAGAAACTTACTCTTTAATTGTTGTTGTCCTGTGGATAAGAAACTTACTCTTTAATTGTTGTTGTCCTGTGGATAAGAAACTTACTCTTTAATTGTTGTTGTCCTGTGGATAAGAAACTTACTCTTTAATTGTTGTTGTCCTGTGGATAAGAAACTTACTCTTTAATTGTTGTTGTCCTGTGGATAAGAAACTTACTCTTTAATTGTTGTTGTCCTGTGGATAAGAAACTTACTCTTTAATTGTTGTTGTCCTGTGGATAAGAAACTTACTCTTTAATTGTTGTTGTCCTGTGGATAAGAAACTTACTCTTTAATTGTTGTTGTCCTGTGGATAAGAAACTTACTCTTTAATTGTTGTTGTCCTGTGGATAAGAAACTTACTCTTTAATTGTTGTTGTCCTGTGGATAAGAAACTTACTCTTTAATTGTTGTTGTCCTGTGGATAAGAAACTTACTCTTTAATTGTTGTTGTCCTGTGGATAAGAAACTTACTCTTTAATTGTTGTTGTCCTGTGGATAAGAAACTTACTCTTTAATTGTTGTTGTCCTGTGGATAAGAAACTTACTCTTTAATTGTTGTTGTGTCCTGTGGATAAGAAACTTACTCTTTAATTGTTGTTGTAAGAAACCTGTGGATAAGAAACTTACTCTTTAATTGTTGTTGTCCTGTGGATAAGAAACTTACTCTTTAATTGTTGTTGTCCTGTGGATAAGAAACTTACTCTTTAATTGTTGTTGTCCTGTGGATAAGAAACTTACTCTTTAATTGTTGTTGTCCTGTGGATAAGAAACTTACTCTTTAATTGTTGTTGTCCTGTGGATAAGAAACTTACTCTTTAATTGTTGTTGTCCTGTGGATAAGAAACTTACTCTTTAATTGTTGTTGTCCTGTGGATAAGAAACTTACTCTTTAATTGTTGTTGTCCTGTGGATAAGAAACTTACTCTTTAATTGTTGTTGTCCTGTGGATAAGAAACTTACTCTTTAATTGTTGTTGTCCTGTGGATAAGAAACTTACTCTTTAATTGTTGTTGTCCTGTGGATAAGAAACTTACTCTTTAATTGTTGTTGTCCTGTGGATAAGAAACTTACTCTTTAATTGTTGTTGTCCTCTGGATAAGAAACTTACTCTTTAATTGTTGTTGTGCTCTGGATAAGAAACTTACTACTTTAATTGTTGTTGTGCTCTGGATAAGAAACTTACTCTTTAACTGGATAAGAAACTTACTCTTTAATTGTTGTTGTCCTGTGGATAAGAAACTTACTTTTTAATTGTTGTTGTCTGATGGATAAGAAACTTACTCTTTAATTGTTGTTGTCCTGTGGATAAGAAACTTACTCTTTAATTGTTGTTGTCCTGTGGATAAGAAACTTACTCTTTAATTGTTGTTGTCCTGTGGATAAGAAACTTACTCTTTAATTGTTGTTGTCCTGTGGATAAGAAACTTACTCTTTAATTGTTGTTGTCCTGTGGATAAGAAACTTACTCTTTAATTGTTGTTGTCCTGTGGATAAGAAACTTACTCTTTAATTGTTGTTGTCCTGTGGATAAGAAACTTACTCTTTAATTGTTGTTGTCCTGTGGATAAGAAACTTACTCTTTAATTGTTGTTGTCCTGTGGATAAGAAACTTACTCTTTAATTGTTGTTGTCCTGTGGATAAGAAACTTACTCTTTAATTGTTGTTGTCCTGTGGATAAGAAACTTACTCTTTAATTGTTGTTGTCCTGTGGATAAGAAACTTACTCTTTAATTGTTGTTGTCCTGTGGATAAGAAACTTACTCTTTAATTGTTGTTGTCCTGTGAGTAAGAAACTTACTCTTTAATTGTTGTTGTCCTGTGGATAAGAAACTTACTCTTTAATTGTTGTTGTCCTGTGGATAAGAAACTTACTCTTTAATTGTTGTTGTCCTGTGGATAAGAAACTTACTCGTTAATTGTTGTTGTTCTGTTAATAAGAAACTTACTCTTTAATTGTTGTTCTCCTGTGGATAAGAAACTTACACTTTAATTGTTGTTGTCCTGTGAATAAGAAACCTACTCTTTAATTGTTGTTGTCCTGTGGATAAGAAACTTACTCTTTAATTGTTGTTGTCCTGTGGATAAGAAACTTACTCTTTAATTGTTGTTGTCCTGTGGATAAGAAACTTACTCTTTAATTGTTGTTGTCCTGTGGATAAGAAACTTACTCTTTAATTGTTGTTGTCCTGTGGATAAGAAACTTACTCTTTAATTGTTGTTGTCCTGTGGATAAGAAACTTACTCTTTAATTGTTGTTGTCCTGTGGATAAGAAACTTACTCTTTAATTGTTGTTGTCCTGTGGATAAGAAACTTACTCTTTAATTGTTGTTGTCCTGTGGATAAGAAACTTACTCTTTAATTGTTGTTGTCCTGTGGATAAGAAACTTACTCTTTAATTGTTGTTGTCCTGTGGATAAGAAACTTACTCTTTAATTGTTGTTGTCCTGTGGATAAGAAACTTACTCTTTAATTGTTGTTGTGCTCTGGATAAGAAACTTACTCTTTAATTGTTGTTGTCCTGTGGATAAGAAACTTACTCTTTAATTGTTGTTGTCCTGTGGATAAGAAACTTACTCTTTAATTGTTGTTGTCCTGTGGATAAGAAACTTACTCTTTAATTGTTGTTGTCCTGTGGATAAGAAACTTACTCTTTAATTGTTGTTGTCCTGTGGATAAGAAACTTACTCTTTAATTGTTGTTGTCCTGTGGATAAGAAACTTACTCTTTAATTGTTGTTGTGCTCTGGATAAGAAACTTACTCTTTAATTGTTGTTGTCCTGTGGATAAGAAACTTACTCTTTAATTGTTGTTGTCCTGTGGATAAGAAACTTACTCTTTAATTGTTGTTGTCCTGTGGATAAGAAACTTACTCTTTAATTGTTGTTGTCCTGTGGATAAGAAACTTACTCTTTAATTGTTGTTGTCCTGTGGATAAGAAACTTACTCTTTAATTGTTGTTGTCCTGTGGATAAGAAACTTACTCTTTAATTGTTGTTGTCCTGTGGATAAGAAACTTACTCTTTAATTGTTGTTGTCCTGAAACTTACTCTTTAATTGGATAAGAAACTTACTCTTTAATTGTTGTTGTCCTGTGGATAAGAAACTTACTCTTTAATTGTTGTTGTCCTGTGGATAAGAAACTTACTCTTTAATTGTTGTTGTCCTGTGGATAAGAAACTTACTCTTTAATTGTTGTTGTGCTCTGGATAAGAAACTTACTCTTTAATTGTTGTTGTGCTCTGGATAAGAAACTTACTCTTTAATTGTTGTTGTCCTGTGGATAAGAAACTTACTCTTTAATTGTTGTTGTCCTGTGGATAAGAAACTTACTCTTTAATTGTTGTTGTCCTGTGGATAAGAAACTTACTCTTTAATTGTTGTTGTGTTCTGGATAAGAAACTTACTCTTTAATTGTTGTTGTCCTGTGGATAAGAAACTTACTCTTTAATTGTTGTTGTCCTGTGGATAAGAAACTTACTCTTTAATTGTTGTTGTCCTGTGGATAAGAAACTTACTCTTTAATTGTTGTTGTCCTGTGGATAAGAAACTTACTCTTTAATTGTTGTTGTCCTGTGGATAAGAAACTTACTCTTTAATTGTTGTTGTCCTGTGGATAAGAAACTTACTCTTTAATTGTTGTTGTCCTGTGGATAAGAAACTTACTCTTTAATTGTTGTTGTCCTGTGGATAAGAAACTTACTCTTTAATTGTTGTTGTCCTGTGGATAAGAAACTTACTCTTTAATTGTTGTTGTCCTGTGGATAAGAAACTTACTCTTTAATTGTTGTTGTCCTGTGGATAAGAAACTTACTCTTTAATTGTTGTTGTCCTGTGGATAAGAAACTTACTCTTTAATTGTTGTTGTCCTGTGGATAAGAAACTTACTCTTTAATTGTTGTTGTCCTGTGGATAAGAAACTTACTCTTTAATTGTTGTTGTCCTGTGGATAAGAAACTTACTCTTTAATTGTTGTTGTCCTGTGGATAAGAAACTTACTCTTTAATTGTTGTTGTGCTCTGGATAAGAAACTTACTCTTTAACTGGATACTCTTTAATTGTTGTTGTGCTCTGGATAAGAAACTTACTCTTTAATTGTTGTTGTCCTGTGGATAAGAAACTTACTCTTTAATTGTTGTTGTCCTGTGGATAAGAAACTTACTCTTTAATTGTTGTTGTGCTCTGGATAAGAAACTTACTCTTTAATTGTTGTTGTCCTGTGGATAAGAAATTGTTGTTGTCTTTAACTTACTCTTTGTTGTTCCTGTGGATAAGAAACTTACTCTTTAATTGTTGTTGTCCTGTGGATAAGAAACTTACTCTTTAATTGTTGTTGTCCTGTGGATAAGAAACTTACTCTTTAATTGTTGTTGTCCTGTGGATAAGAAACTTACTCTTTAATTGTTGTTGTCCTGTGGATAAGAAACTTACTCTTTAATTGTTGTTGTCCTGTGGATAAGAAACTTACTCTTTAATTGTTGTTGTCCTGTGGATAAGAAACTTACTCTTTAATTGTTGTTGTCCTGTGGATAAGAAACTTACTCTTTAATTGTTGTTGTCCTGTGGATAAGAAACTTACTCTTTAATTGTTGTTGTCCTGTGGATAAGAAACTTACTCTTTAATTGTTGTTGTCCTGTGGATAAGAAACTTACTCTTTAATTGTTGTTGTCCTGTGGATAAGAAACTTACTCTTTAATTGTTGTTGTCCTGTGGATAAGAAACTTACTCTTTAATTGTTGTTGTCCTGTGGATAAGAAACTTACTCTTTAATTGTTGTTGTCCTGTGGATAAGAAACTTACTCTTTAATTGTTGTTGTCCTGTGGATAAGAAACTTACTCTTTAATTGTTGTTGTCCTGTGGATAAGAAACTTACTCTTTAATTGTTGTTGTCCTGTGGATAAGAAACACTTTAATTGTTGTTGTCCTGTGGATAAGAAACTTACTCTTTAATTGTTGTTGTCCTGTGGATAAGAAACTTACTCTTTAATTGTTGTTGTCCTGTGGATAAGAAACTTACTCTTTAATTGTTGTTGTCCTGTGGATAAGAAACTTACTCTTTAATTGTTGTTGTCCTGTGGATAAGAAACTTACTCTTTAATTGTTGTTGTCCTGTGGATAAGAAACTTACTCTTTAATTGTTGTTGTCCTGTGGATAAGAAACTTACTCTTTAATTGTTGTTGTCCTGTGGATAAGAAACTTACTCTTTAATTGTTGTTGTCCTGTGGATAAGAAACTTACTCTTTAATTGTTGTTGTCCTGTGGATAAGAAACTTACTCTTTAATTGTTGTTGTCCTGTGGATAAGAAACTTACTCTTTAATTGTTGTTGTCCTGTGGATAAGAAACTTACTCTTTAATTGTTGTTGTCCTGTGGATAAGAAACTTACTCTTTAATTGTTGTTGTCCTGTGGATAAGAAACTTACTCTTTAATTGTTGTTGTCCTGTGGATAAGAAACTTACTCTTTAATTGTTGTTGTGCTCTGGATAAGAAACTTACTCTTTAATTGTTGTTGTGCTTGATAAGAAACTTACTCTTTAATTGTTGTTGTCTGGATAAGAAACTTACTCTTTAATTGTTGTTGTGCTCTGGATAAGAAACTTACTCTTTAATTGTTGTTGTGCTCTGGATAAGAAACTTACTCTTTAATTGTTGTTGTGCTCTGGATAAGAAACTTACTCTTTAATTGTTGTTGTCCTGTGGATAAGAAACTTACTCTTTAATTGTTGTTGTCCTCTGGATAAGAAACTTACTCTTTAATTGTTGTTGTCCTGTGGATAAGAAACTTACTCTTTAATTGTTGTTGTCCTGTGGATAAGAAACTTACTCTTTAATTGTTGTTGTCCTGTGGATAAGAAACTTACTCTTTAATTGTTGTTGTCCTGTGGATAAGAAACTTACTCTTTAATTGTTGTTGTCCTGTGGATAAGAAACTTACTCTTTAATTGTTGTTGTCCTGTGGATAAGAAACTTACTCTTTAATTGTTGTTGTCCTGTGGATAAGAAACTTACTCTTTAATTGTTGTTGTCCTGTGGATAAGAAACTTACTCTTTAATTGTTGTTGTCCTGTGGATAAGAAACTTACTCTTTAATTGTTGTTGTCCTGTGGATAAGAAACTTACTCTTTAATTGTTGTTGTCCTGTGGATAAGAAACTTACTCTTTAATTGTTGTTGTCCTGTGGATAAGAAACTTACTCTTTAATTGTTGTTGTCCTGTGGATAAGAAACTTACTCTTTAATTGTTGTTGTCCTGTGGATAAGAAACTTACTCTTTAATTGTTGTTGTCCTGTGGATAAGAAACTTACTCTTTAATTGTTGTTGTCCTGTGGATAAGAAACTTACTCCTGTGGATAAGAAACTTACTCTTTAATTGTTGTTGTCCTGTGGATAAGAAACTTACTCTTTAATTGTTGTTGTCCTGTGGATAAGAAACTTACTCTTTAATTGTTGTTGTCCTGTGGATAAGAAACTTACTCTTTAATTGTTGTTGTCCTGTGGATAAGAAACTTACTCTTTAATTGTTGTTGTCCTGTGGATAAGAAACTTACTCTTTAATTGTTGTTGTCCTGTGGATAAGAAACTTACTCTTTAATTGTTGTTGTCCTGTGGATAAGAAACTTACTCTTTAATTGTTGTTGTACCTGTGGATAAGAAACTTACTCTTTAATTGTTGTTGTCCTGTGGATAAGAAACTTACTCTTTAATTGTTGTTGTCCTGTGGATAAGAAACTTACTCTTTAATTGTTGTTGTCCTGTGGATAAGAAACTTACTCTTTAATTGTTGTTGTCCTGTGGATAAGAAACTTACTCTTTAATTGTTGTTGTCCTGTGGATAAGAAACTTACTCTTTAATTGTTGTTGTCCTGTGGATAAGAAACTTACTCTTTAATTGTTGTTGTCCTGTGGATAAGAAACTTACTCTTTAATTGTTGTTGTGTGGATAAGAAACCTGTGGATAAGAAACTTACTCTTTAATTGTTGTTGTCCTGTGGATAAGAAACTTACTCTTTAATTGTTGTTGTCCTGTGGATAAGAAACTTACTCTTTAATTGTTGTTGTCCTGTGGATAAGAAACTTACTCTTTAATTGTTGTTGTCCTGTGGATAAGAAACTTACTCTTTAATTGTTGTTGTCCTGTGGATAAGAAACTTACTCTTTAATTGTTGTTGTCCTGTGGATAAGAAACTTACTCTTTAATTGTTGTTGTCCTGTGGATAAGAAACTTACTCTTTAACTGTGGATAAGAAACTTACTCTTTAATTGTTGTTGTACTCTCTGGATAAGAAACTTACTCTTTAATTGTTGTTGTCCTGTGGATAAGAAACTTACTCTTTAATTGTTGTTGTCCTCTGGATAAGAAACTTACTCTTTAATTGTTGTTGTCCTCTGGATAAGAAACTTACTCTGGATAAGAAACTTACTCTTTAATTGTTGTTGTCCTGTGGATAAGAAACTTACTCTTTAATTGTTGTTGTCCTGTGGATAAGAAACTTACTCTTTAATTGTTGTTGTCCTGTGGATAAGAAACTTACTCTTTAATTGTTGTTGTCCTCTGGATAAGAAACTTACTCTTTAATTGTTGTTGTCCTGTGGATAAGAAACTTACTCTTTAATTGTTGTTGTGCTCTGGATAAGAAACTTACTCTTTAATTGTTGTTGTCCTGTGGATAAGAAACTTACTCTTTAATTGTTGTTGTCCTGTGGATAAGAAACTTACTCTTTAATTGTTGTTGTCCTGTGGATAAGAAACTTACTCTTTAATTGTTGTTGTCCTGTGGATAAGAAACTTACTCTTTAATTGTTGTTGTCCTGTGGATAAGAAACTTACTCTTTAATTGTTGTTGTCCTGTGGATAAGAAACTTACTCTTTAATTGTTGTTGTCCTCTGGATAAGAAACTTACTCTTTAATTGTTGTTGTCCTGTGGATAAGAAACTTACTCTTTAATTGTTGTTGTCCTGTGGATAAGAAACTTACTCTTTAATTGTTGTTGTCCTGTGGATAAGAAACTTACTCTTTAATTGTTGTTGTCCTGTGGATAAGAAACTTACTCTTTAATTGTTGTTGTCCTGTGGATAAGAAACTTACTCTTTAATTGTTGTTGTCCTGTGGATAAGAAACTTACTCTTTAATTGTTGTTGTCCTGTGGATAAGAAACTTACTCTTTAATTGTTGTTGTCCTGTGGATAAGAAACTTACTCTTTAATTGTTGTTGTCCTGTGGATAAGAAACTTACTCTTTAATTGTTGTTGTCCTGTGGATAAGAAACTTACTCTTTAATTGTTGTAAGAAACTTACTCTTTAATTGTTGTTGTCCTGTGGATAAGAAACTTACTCTTTAATTGTTGTTGTCCTGTGGATAAGAAACTTACTCTTTAATTGTTGTTGTCCTGTGGATAAGAAACTTACTCTTTAATTGTTGTTGTCCTGTGGATAAGAAACTTACTCTTTAATTGTTGTTGTCCTGTGGATAAGAAACTTACTCTTTAATTGTTGTTGTCCTGTGGATAAGAAACTTACTCTTTAATTGTTGTTGTCCTGTGGATAAGAAACTTACTCTTTAATTGTTGTTGTCCTCTGGATAAGAAACTTACTCTTTAATTGTTGTTGTCCTGTGGATAAGAAACTTACTCTTTAATTGTTGTTGTCCTGTGGATAAGAAACTTACTCTTTAATTGTTGTTGTGCTCTGGATAAGAAACTTACTCTTTAATTGTTGTTGTGCTCTGGATAAGAAACTTACTCTTTAATTGTTGTTGTGCTCTGGATAAGAAACTTACTCTTTAATTGTTGTTGTCCTGTTGGATAAGAAACTTACTCTTTAATTGTTGTTGTGCTCTGGATAAGAAACTTACTCTTTAATTGTTGTTGTGCTCTGGATAAGAAACTTACTCTTTAATTGTTGTTGTGCTCTGGATAAGAAACTTACTCTTTAATTGTTGTTGTCCTGTGGATAAGAAACTTACTCTTTAATTGTTGTTGTGCTCTGGATAAGAAACTTACTCTTTTGGATAAGAAACTTACTCTTTAATTGTTGTTGTCCTGTGGATAAGAAACTTACTCTTTAATTGTTGTTGTCCTGTGGATAAGAAACTTACTCTTTAATTGTTGTTGTCCTGTGGATAAGAAACTTACTCTTTAATTGTTGTTGTCCTGTGGATAAGAAACTTACTCTTTAATTGTTGTTGTCCTGTGGATAAGAAACTTACTCTTTAATTGTTGTTGTCCTGTGGATAAGAAACTTAATTGTTGTTGTCTTTAATTGTTGTTGTCCTGTGGATAAGAAACTTACTCTTTAATTGTTGTTGTCCTGTGGATAAGAAACTTACTCTTTAATTGTTGTTGTCCTGTGGATAAGAAACTTACTCTTTAATTGTTGTTGTCCTGTGGATAAGAAACTTACTCTTTAATTGTTGTTGTCCTGTGGATAAGAAACTTACTCTTTAATTGTTGTTGTACTCTTTAATTGTTGGATAAGAAACTTACTCTTTAATTGTTGTTGTCCTGTGGATAAGAAACTTACTCTTTAATTGTTGTTGTCCTGTGGATAAGAAACTTACTCTTTAATTGTTGTTGTCCTGTGGATAAGAAACTTACTCTTTAATTGTTGTTGTCCTGTGGATAAGAAACTTACTCTTTAATTGTTGTTGTCCTGTGGATAAGAAACTTACTCTTTAATTGTTGTTGTCCTCTGGATAAGAAACTTACTCTTTAATTGTTGTTGTGCTCTGGATAAGAAACTTACTCTTTAATTGTTGTTGTCCTGTGGATAAGAAACTTACTCTTTAATTGTTGTTGTGCTCTGGATAAGAAACTTACTCTTTAATTGTTGTTGTCCTCTGGATAAGAAACTTACTCTTTAATTGTTGTTGTCCTGTGGATAAGAAACTTACTCTTTAATTGTTGTTGTCCTGTGGATAAGAAACTTACTCTTTAATTGTTGTTGTCCTGTGGATAAGAAACTTACTCTTTAATTGTTGTTGTCCTGTGGATAAGAAACTTACTCTTTAATTGTTGTTGTCCTGTGGATAAGAAACTTACTCTTTAATTGTTGTTGTCCTGTGGATAAGAAACTTACTCTTTAATTGTTGTTGTCCTCTGGATAAGAAACTTACTCTTTAATTGTTGTTGTGCTCTGGATAAGAAACTTACTCTTTAATTGTTGTTGTGCTCTGGATAAGAAACTTACTCTTTAATTGTTGTTGTCCTGTGGATAAGAAACTTACTCTTTAATTGTTGTTGTCCTGTGGATAAGAAACTTATTGTTGTTGTCCTGTGGATCTTTAATTAATTGTTGTTGCTCTGGATAAGAAACTTACTCTTTAATTGTTGTTGTGCTCTGGATAAGAAACTTACTCTTTAATTGTTGTTGTCTTCTGGATAAGAAACTTACTCTTTAATTGTTGTTGTGCTCTGGATAAGAAACTTACTCTTTAATTGTTGTTGTGCTCTGGATAAGAAACTTACTCTTTAATTGTTGTTGTGCTCTGGATAAGAAACTTACTCTTTAATTGTTGTTGTGCTCTGGATAAGAAACTTACTCTTTATTGTTGTTGTTGTTGTTGTGTTGTGGATGGATAAGAAACTTACTCTTTAATTGTTGTTGTCCTGTGGATAAGAAACTTACTCTTTAATTGTTGTTGTCCTGTGGATAAGAAACTTACTCTTTAATTGTTGTTGTCCTGTGGATAAGAAACTTACTCTTTAATTGTTGTTGTCCTGTGGATAAGAAACTTACTCTTTAATTGTTGTTGTCCTGTGGATAAGAAACTTACTCTTTAATTGTTGTTGTCCTGTGGATAAGAAACTTACTCTTTAATTGTTGTTGTCCTGTGGATAAGAAACTTACTCTTTAATTGTTGTTGTCCTGTGGATAAGAAACTTACTCTTTAATTGTTGTTGTCCTGTGGATAAGAAACTTACTCTTTAATTGTTGTTGTCCTGTGGATAAGAAACTTACTCTTTAATTGTTGTTGTCCTGTGGATAAGAAACTTACTCTTTAATTGTTGTTGTCCTGTGGATAAGAAACTTACTCTTTAATTGTTGTTGTCCTGTGGATAAGAAACTTACTCTTTAATTGTTGTTGTCCTGTGGATAAGAAACTTACTCTTTAATTGTTGTTGTCCTGTGGATAAGAAACTTACTCTTTAATTGTTGTTGTCCTGTGGATAAGAAACTTACTCTTTAATTGTTGTTGTCCTGTGGATAAGAAACTTACTCTTTAATTGTTGTTGTCCTGTGGATAAGAAACTTACTCTTTAATTGTTGTTGTCCTGTGGATAAGAAACTTACTCTTTAATTGTTGTTGTCCTGTGGATAAGAAACTTACTCTTTAATTGTTGTTGTCCTGTGGATAAGAAACTTACTCTTTAATTGTTGTTGTGCTCTGGATAAGAAACTTACTCTTTAATTGTTGTTGTCCTGTGGATAAGAAACTTACTCTTTAATTGTTGTTGTCCTGTGGATAAGAAACTTACTCTTTAATTGTTGTTGTCCTGTGGATAAGAAACTTACTCTTTAATTGTTGTTGTCCTGTGGATAAGAAACTTACTCTTTAATTGTTGTTGTCCTGTGGATAAGAAACTTACTCTTTAATTGTTGTTGTGCTCTGGATAAGAAACTTACTCTTTAATTGTTGTTGTGCTCTGGATAAGAAACTTACTCTTTAATTGTTGTTGTCCTGTGGATAAGAAACTTACTCTTTAATTGTTGTTGTGCTCTGGATAAGAAACTTACTCTTTAATTGTTGTTGTGCTCTGGATAAGAAACTTACTCTTTAATTGTTGTTGTCCTGTGGATAAGAAACTTACTCTTTAATTGTTGTTGTGCTCTGGATAAGAAACTTACTCTTTAATTGTTGTTGTGCTCTGGATAAGAAACTTACTCTTTAATTGTTGTTGTCCTCTGGATAAGAAACTTACTCTTTAATTGTTGTTGTCCTGTGGATAAGAAACTTACTCTTTAATTGTTGTTGTCCTGTGGATAAGAAACTTACTCTTTAATTGTTGTTGTGCTCTGGATAAGAAACTTACTCTTTAATTGTTGTTGTCCTGTGGATAAGAAACTTACTCTTTAATTGTTGTTGTCCTCTGGATAAGAAACTTACTCTTTAATTGTTGTTGTCCTGTGGATAAGAAACTTACTCTTTAATTGTTGTTGTCCTGTGGATAAGAAACTTACTCTTTAATTGTTGTTGTCCTGTGGATAAGAAACTTACTCTTTAATTGTTGTTGTCCTGTGGATAAGAAACTTACTCTTTAATTGTTGTTGTCCTGTGGATAAGAAACTTACTCTTTAATTGTTGTTGTCCTGTGGATAAGAAACTTACTCTTTAATTGTTGTTGTCCTGTGGATAAGAAACTTACTCTTTAATTGTTGTTGTCCTGTGGATAAGAAACTTACTCTTTAATAAGAAACTTACTCTTTAATTGTTGTTGTCCTGTGGATAAGAAACTTACTCTTTAATTGTTGTTGTGCTCTGGATAAGAAACTTACTCTTTAATTGTTGTTGTGCTCTGGATAAGAAACTTACTCTTTAATTGTTGTTGTCCTGTGGATAAGAAACTTACTCTTTAATTGTTGTTGTGCTCTGGATAAGAAACTTACTCTTTAATTGTTGTTGTGCTCTGGATAAGAAACTTACTCTTTAATTGTTGTTGTCCTGTGGATAAGAAACTTACTCTTTAATTGTTGTTGTGCTCTGGATAAGAAACTTACTCTTTAATTGTTGTTGTGCTCTGGATAAGAAACTTACTCTTTAATTGTTGTTGTCCTTAATTGTTGGATAAGAAACTTTAATTGTTGTTGTCCTGTGGATAAGAAACTTACTCTTTAATTGTTGTTGTCCTGTGGATAAGAAACTTACTCTTTAATTGTTGTTGTCCTGTGGATAAGAAACTTACTCTTTAATTGTTGTTGTCCTGTGGATAAGAAACTTACTCTTTAATTGTTGTTGTGCTCTGGATAAGAAACTTACTCTTTAATTGTTGTTGTTCTCTGGATAAGAAACTTACTCTTTAATTGTTGTTGTCCTGTGGATAAGAAACTTACTCTTTAATTGTTGTTGTGCTCTGGATAAGAAACTTACTCTTTAATTGTTGTTGTGCTCTGGATAAGAAACTTACTCTTTAATTGTTGTTGTCCTGTGGATAAGAAACTTACTCTTTAATTGTTGTTGTCCTGTGGATAAGAAACTTACTCTTTAATTGTTGTTGTCCTGTGGATAAGAAACTTACTCTTTAATTGTTGTTGTGCTCTGGATAAGAAACTTACTCTTTAATTGTTGTTGTGCTCTGGATAAGAAACTTACTCTTTAATTGTTGTTGTCCTGTGGATAAGAAACTTACTCTTTAATTGTTGTTGTGCTCTGGATAAGAAACTTACTCTTTAATTGTTGTTGTGCTCTGGATAAGAAATTACTCTTTAATTGTTGTTGTCCTGTGGATAAGAAACTTACTCTTTAATTGTTGTTGTGCTCTGGATAAGAAACTTACTCTTTAATTGTTGTTGTGCTGTGGATAAGAAACTTACTCTTTAATTGTTGTTGTGCTCTGGATAAGAAACTTACTCTTTAATTGTTGTTGTCCTGTGGATAAGAAACTTACTCTTTAATTGTTGTTGTCCTGTGGATAAGAAACTTACTCTTTAATTGTTGTTGTCCTGTGGATAAGAAACTTACTCTTTAATTGTTGTTGTCCTGTGGATAAGAAACTTACTCTTTAATTGTTGTTGTCCTGTGGATAAGAAACTTACTCTTTAATTGTTGTTGTCCTGTGGATAAGAAACTTACTCTTTAATTGTTGTTGTCCTGTGGATAAGAAACTTACTCTTTAATTGTTGTTGTGCTCTGGATAAGAAACTTACTCTTTAATTGTTGTTGTGCTCTGGATAAGAAACTTACTCTTTAATTGTTGTTGTGCTCTGGATAAGAAACTTACTCTTTAATTGTTGTTGTCCTGTGGATAAGAAACTTACTCTTTAATTGTTGTTGTGCTCTGGATAAGACACTTACACTTTAATTGTTGTTGTGCTCTGGATAAGAAACTTACTCTTTAATTGTTGTTGTGCTCTGGATAAGAAACTTACTCTTTAATTGTTGTTGTCCTCTGGATAAGAAACTTACTCTTTAATTGTTGTTGTCCTGTGGATAAGAAACTTACTCTTTAATTGTTGTTGTCCTGTGGATAAGAAACTTACTCTTTAATTGTTGTTGTGCTCTGGATAAGAAACTTACTCTATAATTGTTGTTGTGCTCTGGATAAGACACTTACACTTTAATTGTTGTTGTGCTCCGGATAAGAAACTTACTCTTTAATTGTTGTTGTGCTCTGGATAAGAAACTTACTCTTTAATTGTTGTTGTGCTCTGGATAAGAAACTTACTCTTTAATTGTTGTTGTCCTGTGGATAAGAAACTTACTCTTTAATTGTTGTTGTCCTGTGGATAAGAAACTTACTCTTTAATTGTTGTTGTCCTGTGGATAAGAAACTTACTCTTTAATTGTTGTTGTGCTCTGGATAAGAAACTTACTCTTTAATTGTTGTTGTGCTCTGGATAAGAAACTTACTCTTTAATATTGTTGTCCTGTGGATAAGAAACTTACTCTTTAATTGTTGTTGTGCTCTGGATAAGAAACTTACTCTTTAATTGTTGTTGTGCTCTGGATAAGAAACTTACTCTTTAATTGTTGTTGTCCTGTGGATAAGAAACTTACTCTTTAATTGTTGTTGTGCTCTGGATAAGAAACTTACTCTTTAATTGTTGTTGTGCTCTGGATAAGAAACTTACTCTTTAATTGTTGTTGTGATCTGGATAAGAAACTTACTCTTTGATTGTTGTTGTCCTGTGGATAAGAAACTTACTCTTTAATTGTTGTTGTCCTGTGGATAAGAAACTTACTCTTTAATTGTTGTTGTCCTGTGGATAAGAAACTTACTCTTTAATTGTTGTTGTCCTGTGGATAAGAAACTTACACTTTAATTGTTGTTGTCCTGTGTATAAGAAACCTACTCTTAATTGTTGTTGTCCTGTGGATAAGAAACTTACTCTTTAATTGTTGTTGTCCTGTGGGTAAGAAACTTACTCTTTAATTGTTGTTGTGCTCTGGATAAGAAACTTACTCTTTAATTGTTGTTGTGCTCTGGATAAGAAACTTACTCTTTAATTGTTGTTGTCCTGTGGATAAGAAACTTACTCTTTAATTGTTGTTGTGCTCTGGATAAGAAACTTACTCTTTAATTGTTGTTGTGCTTTGGATAAGAAATTACTCTTTACTTGTTGTTGTACTGTGGATAAGAAACTTACTCTATAATTGTTGTTGTGCTCTGGATAAAACACTTACACTTTAATTGTTGTTGTGCTCTGGATAAGAAACTTACTCTTTAATTGTTGTTGTCCTGTGGATAAGAAACTTACTCTTTAATTGTTGTTGTCCTGTGGAAAAGAAACTTACTCTTTAATTGTTGTTGTTCTCTGGATAAGAAACTTACTCTTTAATTGTTGTTGTGCTCTGGATAAGAAACTTACTCTTTAATTGTTGTTGTCTCTGTGGATAAGAAACTTACACTTTAATTGTTGTTGTGCTCCGGATAAGAAACTTACTCTTTAATTGTTGTTGTGATCTGGATAAGAAACGTACTCTTTGATTGTTGTTGTCCTGTGGATAAGAAACTTACTCTTTAATTGTTGTTGTCCTCTGGATAAGAAACTTACTCTTTAATTGTTGTTGTGCTCTGGATAAGAAACTTACTCTTTAATTGTTGTTGTGCTCTGGATAAGAAACTTACACTTTAATTGTTGTTGTGCTCCTGATAAGAAACTTACTCTTTAACTGGATACTCTTTAATTGTTGTTGTGCTCTGGATAAGAAACTTACTCTTTAATTGTTGTTGTGCTCTGGATAAGAAACTTACTCTTTAATTGTTGTTGTGCTCTGGATAAGAAACTTACTCTTTAATTGTTGTGCTCTTAAGAAACTTACTCTTTAATATTGTTGTCCTGTGGATAAGAAACTTACTCTTTGATTGTTGTTGTGCTCTGGATAAGAAACTTACTCTTTAATTGTTGTTGTGCTCTGGATAAGAAACTTACTCTTTAATTGTTGTTGTACTCTGGATAAGAATCTTACTCTTTAATTGTTATTGTTCTGTGAATAAGAAACTTTCTCTTTAATTGTTGTCCTGTGGATAAGAAACTTACTCTTTAATTGTTGTTGTCCTGTGGATAAGAAACTTACTCTTTAATTGTTGTTGTGCTCTGGATAAGAAACTTACTCTTTAATTGTTGTTGTCCTGTGGATAAGAAACTTACACTTTAATTGTTGTTGTCCTGTGTATAAGAAACCTACTTCTTAATTGTTGTTGTCCTGTGGATAAGAAACTTACTCTTTAATTGTTGTTGTTCTGTGGATAAGAAACTTACTCTTTAATTGTTGTTGTCCTGTGGATAAGAAACGTACACTTTAATTGTTGTTGTCCTGTGTATAAGAAACCTACTTCTTAATTGTTGTTGTCCTGTGGATAAGAAACTTACTCTTTAATTGTTGTTGTCCTGTGGGTAAGAAACTTACTCTTTAATTGTTGTTGTCCTGTGGATAAGAAACTTACTCTTTAATTGTTGTTGTCCTGTGGAAAAGAAACTTACTCTTTAATTGTTGTTGTTCTGTGGGTAAGAAACTTACTCTTTAATTGTTGTTGTGCTCTGGATAAGACACTTACACTTTAATTGTTGTTGTGCTCTGGATAAGAAACTTACTCTTTAATTGTTGTTGTCCTGTGGAAAAGAAACTTACTCTTTAATTGTTGTTGTCCTGTGGGTAAGAAACTTACTCTTTAATTTTTGTTGTGCTCTGGATAAGAAACTTACTCTTTAATTGTTGTTGTGCTCTGGATAAGAAATTACTCTTTAATTGTGGTTGTATTGTGGATAAGAAACTTACTCTTTGATTGTTGTTGTGCTGTGGATAAGAAACTTACTCTTTAATTGTTGTTGTACTCTGGATAAGAATCTTACTTTTTAATTGTTGTTGGTCTGTGAAAAAGAAACTTTCTCTTTAAATGTTGTCCTGTGGATAAGAAACTTACTCTTTAATTGTTGTTGTCCTGTGGATAAGAAACTTACTCTTTAATTGTTGTTGTGCTCTGGATAAGAAACTTACTCTTTAATTGTTGTTGTCCTGTGGATCAGAAACTTACTCTTTAATTGTTGTTGTTTTGTGGATAAGAAACTTACTCTTTAATTGTTGTTGTCCTGTGGGTGAACTGTGCCTCTGACTTTAAATAATATCTCTTTTTACTGGAACTTTTTCTTTTGTATGGTAGTGTAATTACAAATTATTGGTTGACATTTCGCAACAAAACTTAATACTGGTCTCATGGTGACCACTTTGTGATTGTTAACCTACAGCCAAGGAACTGTTGAGGACAATGTTGGGAACTTCAAACTATGTCTACTTTAATAAAACACAACTTTTAAAGTTGTAATATTGTTTATTTTATTAAAATTAGGAAATATATTATGATTAACATTAAAAATGTAATTGTTGATGAATCAATAGGTGTTAAGAATGAATTTTATGGTTTGTATTACAACAGTTGTTATGTGGTCAGATTCATGTTATTGTTTAGTTGTACTAGAGAATGATAACTAAAGTATCGTACTATATACCAGCTCCATTTGATATTGTTACAGTTGATATCCTAATTTTCTGTAAAGTACTAAACTTAGGCTTAGTTTAACTTTACAGAAATGTGTTTTCACTAGAAGCTGTTAGCAGAGTTCATCCTATGAAGACTTCAGGTGTTTTTTTAAATTCAATGAAGGTTTTCAGGAAGCAGTGTGAAACATTTTCAATTGCTATTGTCTTAGATGAGATGCAGTAATGATTTTAAAACCAAGAAGTAAACTACTTATTGGCTTACATTAGATATTTTAAAAAATTGTTATAATTTATTCACAGTTGTGCTGTGAAAGGATTCGTGGATTTTCACTTCCGACACAATTCAACCTTTATTTAGTGTGTGAATTTCTACATTTTTCTTTCAATTTCAGATATTAAAACCTTAAAGAAGTGGCTTCACTTAGTTGTGGATAAAGGAATGGTTGTTGGTCTGCACATCAGTGAGCTAATTTGGCGTTTTCTTGAGATTCACCTGATTAAAATTGTATTGTTTTCTGCTCTTTGTTTGGCTGTGTATGATGTAAGTTACATTTCGTAATATTGAACTGATACATAAGTGGTAATGTGTACCTAATTAGCTATTTTTTTACTGACTTGATTTTTAGTTTCAATCTAAGTAGGTAGCTTGCTTTGACAAGTCAATGAGTGAAAGGTATTTAACAAGGTTAAAACATTCCATAGTCTTAACATATCTCAGCTGAAACTAATGGATAATAATTTGCTGGTATGTATCGTTAGGCAAACTTGTGTTAATTAATTATTTTTTGTGTCACTGAATAATTAATTAAAATATATTATTTTGTTTTATTGTAAGCCTTTCAAAGCAATATTTGTAGGGCTTACTACAGTTTATGTTCTAGTTTTCCATATTTTTTACAGGTTTGTGCTGTCCACCTTGTTTTTGTGATGTTTGTTATCGTCGCTCTTCCCTTCAAAGCACTTCAGACTTTCCTTTCTCATTGTTGTTCTGTCTGGGCTGCCATCTTATTGCTGTCGAAAATGATTTATCAGCTGAAATTTGTGGACCAGTATGGATGGAAAGTGAACTGTTCAGTAAGTTTGCTTTCAGTAAACTGTGTGGCAATAATTAATAGTTATTATGAGATTTAAATGTTGAAAGGTGAAGAAGTATCGAAAACTAATAGTCCTAGCTTTTGAAATAAAAATTATATAAGTTATAACATAACTCATTTTTATCATGAATGCTAAGCCTGATAAACTTGAAGTCAATAGCTCAGACAACTCCAGTACTTTTAAGTGTCACAGTTTCTAAGTGTTTAAATTATAAGAATTAATTTGTGTTTTTAATGTTATATTTTTATGTTGTTAATTGTGTCATATAGTTTCCAAAGATAAATAAAAATCACTAGTGTGAAATGTACTCACAGAAAATTAGTCAGTGTTTTACATGTAGCTGAAGTAATTGATAAAAGTTATGTTAGAGAATGTTTCTAAAATGAAGTAAAAACCCTCATTTTTCAGGACGTGATTGGAATAGGTCAGAATGCAAGTGAATTTCCTTACCCTTTCAACGAGACTGTCGATAACAGAGTGTGGATTGGTTTCAGGAAAACAGAGAACCTAACAGCATACTGCAAGGTTAGAAACTCTAACTAATTATGTTGAGTTGTTAAGAAGCTCACCCAGTTTATTTATTGTGAGGTAGTTTTTGTTTGAACTTTAATGGGAGAAAATTTTCTTTATAAACAGGTAATGGTCACATAGGGGGATCTCTTATTCAGTATGTATTTTCATATATTTATTTTCTAAGTTATAGGGTGAAACATGTTAATAAACATTTCTTAGCATATCCTTTATTATGAACAGTGCAAGGGTTCATCTTTTGTTAAGATTAGAATTAATTTTATATGCAGATGACACTATTAGACATATTTCTCCAAACACTAAAATATGTATTATAATAACTCAAAGGTCCAGGTATTGTTATCATTAGAACCACTGTAGTATACAGATAGAACTATAAAGAGATGTCAAACAACAACCTCGTTATGACTAGCTGAAGGGTTTACATTTTGTTATGATCAGTTCTTATAAGAGTATATAGATAATACAATTCAACAAGTTTTACCAACAGAAATATCTGTATTATCACCAGCTAAAGGTTTAATTCATCTATATGGGCTTCAACACACACATGCACATACGAAGTCTGTTAAAAAAATATGGGGACTGTTTGAATTGTGCGGCTCCAGTTGGTTCCAGGGGAATCCACTTGGTGTCACTAGGTTCGCACAGATCAGCTGATTACGACGCCATTTCCCGATTGCAGATATCTTCATTTGTGTATTAGCTACTCGGTTTTAAGTGAAGTGCGATTTTTTCATTTGGCGGATTTTAGAACGAATGACCTGAAGGAGCAACGACTTGCTGTGAAATTTTGTGTTAAACTTGGAAAATCTGCGACTGAAACTATTGCTATGCTTAACACGGCTTACGGTGATGTTGCTATGAAGCGTACGGCATGTTTCAAGTGGCATGAACGTTTTAAGGATGGTCGACAGTCCATTGAAGATGATGAGTGTCCTTGACGTCCTTCCACGTCAACTGACGACCCACATGTCGAGAAAATCAACACCCTGGTGTGGGCAAATCGACGTTTGACTGTCAGGGAGCTTGCTGAAGAGTGTGGGATATCAGTTGGATCTTGTTACGAGATTTTGACCAAAAAATTGAAGATGCACCGAGCTGCTGTGAAATTTGTGCCTCACAACTCATGAGTTTTTGGCCAAACACTCGATCACTGTTCTTCCCCACCCCCCCTACTCACCTGACCTTGCTCCTTGCGATTTTTTCTTGTTCCCCAAACTCAAAAGACCCTTGAAAGAAAGAAGATTTGAGACAATTCCCAAGATTAAGGCAAATGTGATGAAGGAGCTGGAGGACATTACAAAAGAAGCGTACCAGGAGTGTTTCAACAAGTGGAAACACCGTTGGGGAGGAGAGTACTTTGAAGGGGTCCCAGATCTGTAACTTCTAAATAAAGTACATTTTGTTTTATGATGTCAGTCCGAGTATTTTTTGAACAGCCCTCGTACACTCACTCTAAACTACAAGTGTCCATTTTAATGTGGACAGGCTTCAACTCCCTCTGTAAATTACAAGTGTCTATTTTAATGTGGACAGGCTTCAACTCTCTCTGTAAATTACAAGTGTCCATTTTAATGTGGACAGGCTTCAACTCCCTCTGTAAATTACAATTGTACATTTTACTGTGGACAAGCTTCAACTCCCTCTGTAACATACAATTGTCCATTTTACTGTGGACAGGCTTCAACTCCCTCTGTAACTTACAATTGTCCATTTTACTGTGGACAAGCTTCAACTCCCTCTGTAACTTACAATTGTCCATTTTACTGTGGACAAGCTTCAACTGCCTCTGTGAATTACAATTGTCCATTTTACTGTGGACAGATTTCTAAACCCTCTGTAAATTATAATTCTCCATTCTAATGTGCACAGATTTCTAAATCATCTGTAAATTACAAGTGTCCATTCTAATGTAGACAGATTTCTAAACCCTCTGTAAATTACAAGTGTCCATTTTAATGTGGACAAGCTTCAACTCCCTGTGTAACTTACAATTGTCCATTTTACTGTGGACAAGCTTCAACTCCCTCTGTAACCTACAATTGTCCATTTTAATGTGGACAGGCTTCAACTCTCTCTGTAAATTACAAGTGTCCATTTTGGTGTGAACAGATTTCTAAACCCTCTGTAAATTACAATTGTCCATTTTAATGTAGACAGATTTTAAACCCTCTGTAAATTACAAGAGTACATTTTAATGTGGACAAGCTTCAACTCCCTCTGTAAATTACAAGTGTCCATTTTAGTGTGAACAGATTTCTAAACCCTCTGTAAATTACAATTGTCCATTTTAATGTAGACAGATTCTAAACCCTCTGTAAATTACAAGAGTACATTTTAATGTGGACAGGCTTTAACTCCCTCTGTAAATTACAAAAGTACATTTTAATGTGGACAAGCTTCAACTCCCTCTGTAACTTACAATTGTCCATTTTACTGTGGATAGGCTTCAACTCCCTCTGTAACTTACAATTGTCCATTTTACTGTGGATAGGCTTCAACTCCCTCTGTAACTTACAATTGTCCATTTTACTGTGGACAAGCTTCAACTCCCTCTGTAACTTACAATTGTCCATTTTACTGTGGACAAGCTTCAACTCCCTCTGTAACTTACAATTGTCCATTTTACTGTGGACAGGCTTCAACTCCCTCTGTAACTTACAATTGTCCATTTTACTGTGGACAGGCTTCAACTCCCTCTGTAACTTACAATTGTCCATTTTAATGTGGACTGGTTTCATTCAACTATTCAAGCTCTAGCACTGTAAAATACATTTCTTTCTCTGTATTTTTAATAATTAAAACAAATTTATTTATTATGAGGTAACTTTAGTTCTGGTATTTAATGTTTCCATAATATTTATGATATATTTTACTACTTAGTTTCGAGATGAATTAAACTGTTATGTTAACATGCTGTTTCCTTCTCATGCTAGACCTGCATATGAAGTATTTTAAAAATATTTTCTGGAACAACACATTACTGATCTGGCATTTTAAAATAATATGATAAACTGTAATTATTTTATATTAATATGTTGCTACAAAAATACATTTAACATAACAAAGCAGTGATCAGTTTATAGCCACTTTGTGTGTAATAAAAATATTTAATACATAAATATATTAAATGTTAGTCAAGTTGTATCCATTACCTAGTATATCCATGTATAATGTAAATGTTTAAACAGTTTTATAGTGTCTTAAAACCTTCTTCTAGGGCTACATCGGTCTGATTGTGGTCTTGACGATCCAAGCTGTGGTAAAGATACGTCAGAAAGTGCATCGTTATCACAGAAATGACACTGAACCACCAGGTGGAGTAATTTTTCAAGACATTAATCGTTCCCATGCAGACAGAGGATTAGTAGAGTGTGTGAAGTTTCTGTTCAACTATTTTTTCTATAAATTTGGAGTTGAGGTAAAGTGTATCAATCATTTGATACAGACATTGCTACTGGTTAAAAAAATACCTTTATGAAGAAGTGGAAGTAACATAATAATTGCAGAATTCACTTTCCTTTTTGAAATTCTAGTATCTCAAGCATTTTAGAAATTACTGGGTTTTTGTTTTGAATTAATACTGTGTGTCCTGATGGCTCACGGTGGAAGTTGTTGATTATATGTGATAACAATTATTCAAAATTTCGAAACGCTTTGTACATGGACGTGTTTCTTGTGAAATACTAAAATATACATTTCTTAAATGTTGTAATGATTATTTCTTCTCAAAATAGATTATAATGTAACAGAAGCGATCATAATGTTTTGGGAAGAAATGTTGAAATATTAATTGAGTTTGGAACAAGTATAAGGTTTTGTGTACCTTGTTTAAGTGGGTTCCAGTTGAGATACAAGTTAACAATGGAAGAAATTTTCTGACATTAACAGTACAAGAATTAATCTATAAATAGTAAATAAAAGTATAATATCTCATTCATACAAACTAGAAATAAGTGTGTTTGTGAAGATTTTGCACAGTTAATGGGGAAAACTCTGGGAGAATTGTAATAATATCTGGCTTCTTGTGTGTCTTGGAAAACAAAAATTGTTAACAAAACTGTTTGTTTTAATACGCAGTTCTGCTTCGTGACTACAGTGGCGTGTATTGGAGTGAGGTTAGATGTGTATGCTGTAGTGTCTGCAGCATGGTTGTGTAGTCTCTTTCTTCTCAGGAGAAGAAACATGGCTCGAGTGTGGCCCTTTTACGTCTCTTACCAGTGCATTATTCTGCCAATTCAGTACATCATGTGCATAGGAATTCCCCCAGGATCATGTATTGGTAAGTAAGAAAGCTACATGTAATACACCTCAACATTTTACTACAATGTACAGCACTGTTCTTGTAGTTCAACTCATAAATGTCTTTCTTTTCACTAGGATTTAGTGTTATTTTATCTTTTTGTAATATGGGTTGTCGCATTTTTATTGGAAATTAATATTAACTTGGATATGTGGAACCATTCTCTTTCTACTGTATTATGTGTTGTTGGTAAAAACTTGGCTGTTCACTTTTTTACCGTATTTTGTGTTGTTGGTAAAAATTTGGCTGTTCACTTTTTACTGTATTTTGTGTTGTTGGTAAAAACTTGGCTGTTCACTTTTTACCATATTTTGTGTTGTTGGTAAAAACTTGGCTGTTCACTTTTTACCGTATTTTGTGTTGTTGGTAAAAACTTGGCTGTTTGCTTTCTACCGTATTTTGTGTTGTTGGTAAAAACTTGGCTGTTTACTTTTTACCGTATTTTGTGTTGTTGGTAAAAACTTGGCTGTTTAGTTTTTACCGTATTTTGTGTTGTTGGTAAAAACTTGGCTGTTTGCTTTCTACCGTATTTTGTGTTGTTGGTAAAAACTTGGCTGTTTGCTTTCTACCGTATTTTGTGTTGTTGGTAAAAACTTGGCTGTTTGCTTTCTACCGTATTTTGTGTTGTTGGTAAAAACTTGGCTGTTTACTTTTTACTGTATTTTGTGTTGTTGGTAAAAACTTGGCTGTTTACTTTTTACCGTATTTTGTGTTGTTGGTAAAAACTTGGCTGTTCACTTTCTACCTTATTTTAGTTGTTGGTAAAAACTTGGCTGTTCAATTTCTACCGTATTTTGTGTTGTTGGTAAAAACTTGGCTGTTCACTTTCTACCGTATTTTGTGTTGTTGGTAAAACTTGGCTGTTTACTTTTTACTGTATTTTGTGCTGTTGGTAAAAACTTGGCTGTTTACTTTTTACCGTATTTTGTGTTGTTGGTAAAAACTTGGCTGTTTGCTTTCTACCGTATTTTGTGTTGTTGGTAAAAACTTGGCTGTTCAATTTCTACCGATTTTGTGTTGTTGGTAAAACTTATTGTTCACTTTCTACCAGATTTTGTGTTGTTGGTAAAAACTTGGCTGTTTACTTTTTACTGTATTTTGTGCTGTTGGTAAAAACTTGGCTGTTTACTTTTTACCGTATTTTGTGTTGTTGGTAAAAACTTGGCTGTTCACTTTCTACCGTATTTTGTGTTGTTGGTAAAAACTTGGCTGTTTACTTTTTACCATATTTTGTGTTGTTGGTAAAAACTTGGCTGTTTACTTTTTACTGTATTTTGTGTTGTTGGTAAAAACTTGGCTGTTTACTTTTTACCGTATTTTGTGTTGTTGGTAAAAACTTGGCTGTTTGCTTTCTATCGTATTTTGTGTTGTTGGTAAAAACTTGGCTGTTTGCTTTCTATCGTATTTTGTGTTGTTGGTAAAAACTTGGCTGTTTACTTTTTACCATATTTTGTGTTGTTGGTAAAAACTTGGCTGTTTACTTTTTACCGTATTTTGTGTTGTTGGTAAAAACTTGGCTGTTTAGTTTTTACCGTATTTTGTGTTGTTGGTAAAAACTTGACTGTTTGCTTTCTACCGTATTTTGTGTTGTTGGTAAAAACTTGGCTGTTTGCTTTCTACCGTATTTTGTGTTGTTGGTAAAAACTTGGCTGTTTGCTTTCTACCGTATTTTGTGTTGTTGGTAAAAACTTGGCTGTTTACTTTTTACTGTATTTTGTGTTGTTGGTAAAAACTTGGCTGTTTACTTTTTACCGTATTTTGTGTTGTTGGTAAAAACTTGGCTGTTCACTTTCTACCGTATTTTAGTTGTTGGTAAAAACTTGGCTGTTCAATTTCTACCGTATTTTGTGTTGTTGGTAAAAACTTGGCTGTTCACTTTTTACCGTATTTTGTGTTGTTGGTAAAAACTTGGCTGTTTGCTTTCTACCATATTTTGTGTTGTTGGTAAAAACTTGGCTGTTTACTTTTTAGCATATTTTCTGTTGTTGGTAAAAACGTGGCTATTTACTTTTCTGCTGTAAAAGCTAAAATTTGTAATAAGATTAAAGATAATATTTTTGATATTTTCAAGCATGCTAAAGCAATGGTAAGCAAGAGAAAAGGCCATTTATAAAGTGTATTTTCAATAGCAGAGAAACGATGATGTGCAGAACCAGAAATAATAGGTAATTTACATATGGTATATATAATAATATAGATTTATATATTTTATCTTTCACCGAGTAATAAAAAACACAAATATATTAATTTAGAATTGTAAAACTAGTAAATAACCCTTTCTGCATGGGTATCCTTCACTGCATATTTCATGAGGTTTGCAGTCCTGGCATGGTTATGTAGTTCGGGCACTTTACTCTTAACCTGAGGGTCATGGGTTTGAATCCCTATCACATCAAACATGCTCACCCTTTTAGCCATGGAGATGTTATAATGTAACTATCAATCCCATTATTTTTTGGTAAAAAAAAGTAGCTCAAGAGTTGACAGTGGGTAGCGATGACTAGCTGCCTTCTCCGTAGTCTTACACTGAGAAATTAGAGACAGCTAGTACAGATAGCTCTCATGTAGCTTTGTGCAAATTAAAAACAACAGCAGCCAAAAACATGAGTTTGTAGTGACTTACATTAAATGCTTTATTAAATTACTTTATTTTATACCAATGAGCATAAAATTGTAGATATTAATCTATATTGTAATAGTATATGTTTTAAATTATTGATTTTATAAGATGATATTTTAAAAACTCTTGAATTTTATCTTGTGTGAGAAATATATCTTTTTTCAATGGGCACCTCCTCTTGTGTAGTTTATTCACCATTCTTTCAATAATTGTGATATTTAACATAAATTACTATAATAGTGTAATTGCTCAGACATATTTTTAAAACTTTAAGTCTTGTTTGGTGGCAGAAAGTCAGTCCCCTCGTAACACCCACTTGTCACATCCTCTCTTTCAGGAATAGTTAATAGTTATTTTTTATGTGTAACATTGTTTATAATCAACAGAAAGCCAAGGTTTTCATCTGTCAAGTGACATATTATGTTATGTTTTTTTCTAAACGCAAAATTATCAGTTTACTTTTTAAGTACAAGCTTCATTCTCATGGGAAAGATATCATGTACTTGTAATTGTTCTTGTCACATTGTTAAAAATGCCATAAAAACTGTGGTAGTTATGGGACATTGTCTGCTTTTTTTATTTGTATGTTATTGTTCTATGTTCCTTGGTCTATTATTTAATTGAATAAAAATTATTTAGTGCACTACTATCATTAGTATATAAAAGTAGGGTTAAGTGTCATCAACAGTCAACATTAAAAAAAAGTTTGGAAAAGTGCCTTATTTCTTTTATTTTATATGTATTCTCTACTTATTATTATAAAAGTAACTAAAATTTAAAAATATGAATCTTTTTAAGTTGGTTAAGGTCAGAATAGGTAAATTAAAATAAGTTTTCATGAGGCATGCAGCTTGGAGTAGTTCTTGTATAATGTAATTTGACAGCGTAATGAGAGCTCCTTGTTTTCCAAGTGATTTACAACTTAATAATAGTGTTAATAGTAGTTAGATATAGCTCAAAGGGCAAAAAAACAATAAACTTTGAATATGAAAGTTGTATACTGTTATTAGTTTAAATCTACTTATGATAAACAAATGTAGTTTTATGTTAAAATTTGAAGTCGTTCTAAAAAGAAAGAAGAGTAGTTTAGATTTATTTGAATTTTTGGTTGGTTACGAAGTCAGTCAAATTGACCAACCTTGTATAGAATTAGGTTAGAGAAAATAACAAGCAAAATATAATGTTTTACTGAAAATAAATGTTTGAATAGTATTTAGGAGGTTTTAGAGATTCTATAAATGAAATTTGATTTTTTAAGATGTAGAACAGTATTTTTCATCATAACATGAAAAATCATAAATAGATAAAATAAATAATAAAACAAACTTGATATGTTCACAAAAAATCCTTAGTAAAATTACTTCATTATAAAATCTGTTTTTTTTATACAAATGACACTTAAGGTTTCTAAAAGTCTTCCAAATTCTATGAAAGATGCACATAATGCATTAAAAGTTAACAAGTGCAAATGTACTTGGTATTGTATGCCAAAACCATTATGAAAGGGATAATAAAAATAACAGTATAATAATGTTCAATGTTTGCTGCTGTTCAATTGCAAATTTAAAATTTTTCTTTTCTTTTTTGACAGAGTATCCTTGGAGTATCAGTTCTAATTTCAGTGAGGAACTGAGAGAATGGCTTTATCTTCCCAACTTTATAGTTCCACCAAATTCTTACAAGATCCTCGGTTGGTAGTCTATTTATTTTTCCCTTTTTTAAAGTACACTTCCTTGTCCTTACTTATAAAATCAGCCTATACCTCAGTGTTTGTTGTGGTTAGGCTAGAGCTATTATAATATTGAAATTAGCCCTGAAGAGTAGGTTCTTTGATAAAAGTTATTTTAAAGCTAGCCTAGGGCTACTTTATTAATTGTAAAGATAACCTAGAATTGTAAATCCTTCATTAAAGTTATTTTAAAGCTAGATTACAATTATGGATTTTTTTATTAAGAAAACTAGTCTAGAAATGAAGGTTCTTGATAAAAATATTTTATAAGTTTAGGTACACGTCACGAGTTTCACAGTACTTTTGAAGTTAAGCTAAACGTAGAAGTCTTACCACTTAGTAACTGGGTTTATTTGAGTAAATTACTTTTCACTTACAAAAACATGTACTAAATAAAATGTGAAAACATTAAAATGGTTAAAAACATTTTAAGACAGAGAAAAAAATAGTCACTATATCTTGACCAAATACCTGTTGTCCATTGTTATCTGATTAAGATGTTAACCATTTTTAAACTGTTTTTGTATTTTAAAGTATTTTGTCAGCTTGCTTAGGTTTAAATAAGTAAATTCATTCAGACTGTTGAGAGTGTAACCTAAAAGACAGAAATGTGATATTACCAGTTATTATATAATTTGTATTGGTCAGGTTGACAAGGTATAAATGCAGCTGTTTCTCGTAGAATTTTAATATAAACATTTGCTGTTAAAACAAAGTTTTTTTTTATTGTAACATGTTAAATTATTATCATGAAATACTTTTTCAAAGCTATCTATTTTTATGAACTCTGCATACCTGAAATTGATGCAGTCTGTTGTTGTTGTTGTTTTAAATTAAATTTAGTGCATGTGTTATAACCACATTCAACACACATCAATGGTAATAGCTGTGTAGTACAAACTTAATTATAAGATGTGAGTTTACATAATATTAATGGAAAATAAAATATCTGTTAAATTACAATTTTAAGTGTTGAGTGTGTGTGTGTATGGATGTATTAAAAACACATGATTTGGGAACAATATTTTACAAATTCTGTTTCTCTCAGATTATTTATGCAACATTATCGTTCCTATGTCATTGGTATAAATCAGTATATAGTCTTAACTTATTAATGTTTCTTTCACAAAATTTGTGTGTAGTTTTCAATATTATGTTTTAAATTTTTCTATTCCACAGTGGACTTTTTCCAACTTCTGTTTGCCTGCTGTCAGTTGCACGTGTTTACTATCGAGACAGGATTGTATTCTGAAATGCACGAAGGAGGAAGTAACCGTGAAATCTGGCTCGAACAAGATCCCAGTTCCCTCCCTAACCCTGTACCAGACTTCGTTACTTACACAAAGTTAATATTATTTTATCACCTTATTATTATAAAGGTTCATCATACAATAATGCATCATTACTGATAATTATGTAAAAGCAAGACAACCAAAAATATTTTTCATATAGCCAATACTAACATTTGTAAAGTCCTCTACTGTTGTTCCTGTGGTCTTTATTATGTTCTGCTTAAATGTGGTCTTGAAAGATGATGTCTGTGCAGAGTGTATAATTTATAGAAAACGTTTCAATGTACATTTACTAATATTGACTTTTCTATCTTTCACGATGTCGTTGGAGACTTGGAGCATCATTTTTTACTACTTCAGTAAATATTTTTTGTTTGTAAGTCATGTTATCTTTTCAGGCTTTATTTTGCCATTTGCAGAACAAGTTATGTTTGTGGATGTTTAAGTAAGTGTATTTTAGAAGCCATATTTGAAGTATAAGTAGTGAGATATCTCATGACAAATAAACTGTGTTTTTCAGGTCTTACTTGGATATGGTTAAAGTTCTTGTTTTCTTTTCCTTCTACTGGATAACGCTTGCAGTGGTGTTCTTGTCAGGAACCAGTAGGGTTAGTCTCTTTGCTATGGGATATGTAATTGGTTGCTTCTTATTTCTCTGGAATGGCAATGAGTTTTACTTGAAGCCCATGAAAACCCTTCTGAGAATGTAAGTTTGTGGCTGTAAATTATGAAGTAATGTGTTTATAAATAAAGTAATGTATAATAGTCATGAGAATGTAAGTTTGTGGCTGTAAATTATGAAGTAATGTGTTTTTAAATAAAGTAATGTATAATAGTCATGAGAATGTAAGTTTGTGGCTGTAAATTATGAAGTAATGTGTTTTTAAATAAAGTAATTTATAATAGTCATATTTTAAAAGTTGTTAATACCTTTACTCAGTCTATATTCCAAACTTACTTTCATGTTTTGTTTGTTTCAGGTGGAATGGTTTACTTGCATATAATGTTGTGGTAATCTTGCTTAAAGCTATTTTACAGGTAACAGCTATTTTTGTGTATTTACATATACATGTATTTTTCAATGATTTCATTTTATTTATATTTTGGAAAGAATGGTCAGAAACAATTAACCATTCTATTATGTTTTGGTTATATTTGACTGATTTCCATATACCTTAAATGTTAGTGTTTCTACCTATAAATATTTTATATGTTTTCTTAGGTTTGGGTCACAACTTTATAAATAGAAAATAAGAACTATGAGTAAACTGTTTTTTTTTATTTAATAAAGAAATGATCACATATACAAACGTACTGCAGTTCTGAGCATGATAAATATGTAAGTCTGAATAGACCTATCAACTTGCAAGTTCTGCTCATTTCAACTAAACCTTCATATTATTGTCAGTTATCACTGATGCTAGTTTTTTAGTGATGTTTACGTTCAGGATATCTGATGTTCTGTTTGTTACTTTTTTGATTACATCTTACTGCTTGTACATCATACTTATTTCACTATCTGTGATTTTACCTTTGTGCTTGTCATATCAAAGTGTTTTATCAGTTTGATTATATAAAACAGAAAGGTAAAATCACAGATAATGAATTCAGTATGATGTACAAGCAGTAAGATATAACCAAATCTGTAATTTTACCTTTCTGTTTATCGAGTTAAAGTACTTTACCTGTGAGCTTACCTTTCTGTTTATCAAGTTAAAGTACTTTACCTGTGAGCTTACCTTTCTGTTTATTGAGTTAAAGTACTTTACTTGTGAGCTTACCTTTCTGTTTATCGAGTTAACGTATTTTACCTGTGAGCTTACCTTTCTGTTTATCGAGTTAACGTACTTTACCTGTGAGCTTACCTTTCTGTTTATCGAGTTAACGTACTTTACCTGTGAGCTTACCTTTCTGTTTATCGAGTTAACGTACTTTATCTGTGAGTTTACCTTTCTGTTTATCGAGTTAACGTACTTTACCTGTGAGCTTACCTTTCTGTTTATCGAGTTAAAGTGCTAAGTACTATACCTGCTTAATCTTCCTTTTTATTGGTAATTTAGAAGTGTTATATCTTTCTACCTATATATAATACAAAATATTATTATTTGTTATATTTCTTCTTTTCATCACAGTAAAATATTTTTGTTATTATTTAGTAATATAATTAGTAATATGATTTAGTAATATAACTCGTAATATGATTTGGTTATATAGTTTCAAAATTCTTTCATTATTTTTTTAGTCTTTGATTTTGTTTTATTTCTGCTATTCATCTAACTTTCTTCCAGGTTGTTGGTTGTGTTTTTCTTGCTAAACTTTACAAGAATTTCTGTTGGGTTGTCCAATTACTTGGTGTTGCTTGCATAAAGAAACTTGCATATCATCCAACTTCAGGTAAGATGAAATACAAATACAATATATATTTTTTGGTTTGTTCTGTTTGCTTACTCCGTATAACTCTGAATACAAATAATATTATTTGTGAATTACCATTACTGTATAAGTTTAGTGTGTTTGAAGTTTTGTGTGCAATATTTGGCCATCTGTACCTAATCTTTATGCTCCATTTACCACATTAATATTTTGTTTTATGCAGTGATCTCTTGCTGGTGAAAGTACATTTTAAATGTTGTTTATTATTTAATTGACTAATAACCAGCATACTTCTAGTCCACCCTGTTTAATATACAGGTTACTTTGTCTTTAAAGAATGTTGTGAAAGCTTTCAAGTAGGTATCTGATAATAGTGTAAAATTATCACATCAGAAGTACTGTAACCGTATGAGTATTTTTGTAAATCAGCTAGCTAAAATCTACACAGGACAAGTGTGGTATTACTAGATAAAGGTACTGGAAGAGAAGTGAAAGCTATTAAACTGTTTTTTACCTTTGAAAATGGTTGAAGTCTTATAACGTTAATAAGGGTTTTGTGAAATTTACAAAATATCTTGCTTCTTATTATAAGTAGAAAGGAAGCTAAGCAGCTGCTTGAGTAGACTACAGAATCAACTGTGTATTTTGTACAGTGTACTGGATGTACTTTGTTTGTGCACAAGACATATTTTCTGTAGTAAAATGGTTGTACTTTTATTTATTTACTGAATAGTCTGGGAGCACCGTAACATTATATGACAAATGTAAATAAAAGAAGTTATTGGAATAATAAATGCTGAGAAACATTAGCCTCAGTAACACCTGTGTGATTCCACAGGAATTTATAGTAAGGAGTTACAGGAGATGTGGTGCTGTTATCAGCGTATCTTCCACTGCCGTAGACAAGGGGTTTCTTGCACTGCCATGCCATACAACTTCTTGGGCTATACAACAGGTTATGCTAAAAACTTTGAACTGGTATTCATGAGTAACAGCATGTGGTGACAGTTGTATGAAGTCAGTAGTTTACTGATAGCTGTGTACTAACAGATACAGGATTAACTTTGGTGGTGGTGATAAGCTGGTAACCATGGTGTGCTGTAGCAGTTGGGTGGTGGTGATAAGCTAGTAACCATGGTGTGCTGTAGCAGTTGGGTGGTGGTGATAAGCTAGTAACCATGGTGTGCTGTAGCAGTTGGGTGGTGGTGATAAGCTAGTAACCATGGTGTGCTGTGGTTGTAAATAACTAGTAATTATAGTTATCAGTAAGAAGTGGTGATGAAGCAGTATTTGTAGTGTTGGATCATCTCAGTAATATTATTACATAAAGTATAAAAATGTCGCTTCTGATATTATAGTAACATACGTTTGAAGAAGGAAATCGGTTTCACTTAATAATAATACTGTGACGTGATTAATGTTTCATTGAAATCACTGTGAGGATTAAAACTTGAATAATCTGTACCAAATTTGTTCTGTAACGTTTAATGTGGAGAAAGTAATTTCAATTATCTTTTCCAGTAAGGAAATATGTTTTGAATCTTATGTTTGTTTATTATATAAAAATCTTCAGGGTTAGACACTTTCATAAGACATGTTCAATAAGTTTGTGGTATTAACAACATTTTAACTTGTTTCACTATTATAATAACTATTTTATCAAACTTAACATGGGCTAGGTGATTTCAGTGTGTTTGTAGCAATTTGAGTTTGTAGGATAATTGGTCTTATTCAGAGTTGGTAACTTCCTGGCACAGAAGTGTCTGTTACAAGATAATTAGTTTTATTCGGGATTGTTAACTTCCTGATACAGTAAGAAAGCTTTCTATACGTGAAAGTGAAATGGCACAATTCCAATTCACAAATAAAGTTTAAAAAAACCTTGACTTCAAAGAGAACCACGAGAAACCAATTTACATTTTACAAGATGATATTGAATTGTCCTTATGTTAGAAAAACAACAACTACATTTTGTTTTCTAAACTGTAAGATTTTTATTTTTAATTTCATTTGTTAATTAATATATTACTAAATTCCTCAGACATAAACAAACAGATACCTGAAGAAGATTGTACTGTACCTATTGATGAGGCTGGACTCTTGTGGGATGGAATTTGTTTTGGATTTTTACTTTTACAGAAGCGAATTTTTTATAGCTTTTACTTTCAGCACTTGGTGAGAGAGATCCGTGCTCAACAGATGTTAGCATCCAGGTAAGTTTTACTAAGATGTTGCAAAAGTTAGATCAGACATCGTTATCTTGTACACGTCTCCCACGTGGAAACATTAGTTATAATCCTAAAAGATCCTGCGAAATGATAATAAAAAAAACAACAACCCTCTTTTATAAAGTCATGGCTCTGTTTGTTTGATCAGCAGGACAAATGGTCTGAGAGGTATTTGTGCTACATTCACAATGTGCAGATTTATCATCAGCTCAGTAGCAGGTCTATGTGGAAGTTTGGTGACAGAAACTACTAAGACAGCAAAGGAGCCTTTCTGTATGTGTGTTTTTGATACTTGACAAAAAAAAAACATACCTGTACTGTCTTGTTATTAAAAACAAACTTCAATTATCAAAATTGTTAGACAGAAATTCATCTTGACCAAAGTCTATCAGTCTAGGCCTAAGATACATGTGCAAGTCTTGTTTTTACCATGTGCCCTTACTGTTCACCAATGTATTACGATATTTTCCAACTATGTTTTTAGCCAAATTCAATTTTTCTGTAATAATTACAGTTTGTTATTGAAAAGTAGTTGTATGTAATGTTTGGGTAATTTTAAACTCATTGATACATGTAAATGTTTAAACTTTTCTGTTATCCAGGATTAAGATAAGTCTGTATCTGTGTGTTGTGACTGTTACTTTGTTTTTATAAAACTATAGTTTTAATTTTTATTGTGTTTTCAAGTTCAGATTAAGTTCTTTGTATGAAAAATTACTCACTAGGGGAGCAGAACTCATAAATGAAATCCAGATGAAGGAAGTCCAGGAACAGCAGGTTGCAGAGAAGGAGATTATGGAGAAGATAAAGACAAAGATGGACAGAATCAGAGCGCATCAACAGCAGACAAGAGGAAAGTACAAAGAACCGGAAAGCCATTTTCGTGGTAAGCTGAAACGGCGTCAACTCTTAAAATAAACTCTCTTTTATGTTTTTCCATTGTAGCAGAATAAAATAATGTCCACTATGGCTTTAGTAAAATTATATTGTAAAAAACACCTGAACATAATGTTTTATAGGTGTTTTATGTAATAGGCACCTGAACATTATGTTTTATAGGTGTTTTATGTAATAGGCACCTGAACATCATGTTTTATAGGTGTTTTATGTAATAGACACCTGAACATAATGTTTTGTAGGTGTTTTATGTAATAGACACCTGAACATTATGTTTTATAGGAACAACATTTCATTTAAAAAATGATTTCTGTGTGAATTTGTTTTGATGTTTTTACACATCTTTTGCAACCATCAAAAGAAAAACTTCAATCTGTGAAGACCTCTGTGGTTTCAAATAATTTGGTTTTGTGCAGTGCCAGTCTTTAAAGATCTCTGTGGTTTTGAATAATCTGGTTTTGTGCAGTGCCAGTCTTTGAAGACCTCTGTGGTTTCAAATAATCTGGTTTTATGCAGTGCCAGTCTTTAAAGATCTCTGAAGGATGAAATTAAAAGTCTGTGTGTGTCATAAAAGTACATAAAGATCATAGCAGGAAAACAGTAAATTAATCTTGTTTCTCACTGTTTGTGATAACGTTTGTATGAGTACCTTAAGATGGTATGAAACCTGAGGCCATGCAGACTGTCTTCTCGACACGCTATGTATCGGATGTGTGTTTTGAACCCTTTGAATTTTAGTTGTAACAGAACTGTTTCATAATTCCAACTAATGTTTTCTCAATTAGGCAATTGAAAGAATATGTTAATTACACTCAGTGAAGTTCCTTTACATTTATTTTTATCAAAATAAGGTCGACTATGAACAGTTTTGGAGCTTTTAAGCACTGCAGTCTGGCTGAACCAACAATCTTATGTAATGTGGAAGGGGCACACACACACACATAAATGTATTACATGTTATTCGTTATAAATAACTAATAACAAGCCTTATCCAGTGTATGTTGATTACCAGTCGTGTCAGGGATTAGCTTATATGTAGTTCTATGTGCTTAACTGTATTAAATATATGTTGTAATACATAAAAATTATCTTCTGTGAAACAGATTGCTGTTCACTGTTATTGTATTATCATCTGTCTATGAAGAATATTCATATTTTGATTCAAAATATATATCTTTCTGGAGACATCTGTAGGTGTTTATAGCATCTAATTCCAGATATTATAACATTCAAAGTTTGGTATTTACTGGTAATGTTATTCTTTGATCTCCTTTTTATCCATGATATGCTTTTCAACTGTTCCCTCATTGAGTCAGTACAACTGATGAAACCACATTTATCAGACTGAAGAAATTTATTCAACACATAACACTTTGTAAGATATCTGTTTATAAACTGATTCATCTATTTAGTGTTAGTAAGGTTGTCAGACTTGATTGTATGTTTGTGATATATCCTTATCGACTTATCTTTTCTACAGCTTAGAATTTGATAAAAGTATAATTCTATCTTAAAGAATGTTTCTGAAGTGTAATGTTGCACAAAAAACATTAAATAGTAGATTTTGGTAACTGACTGCATTATCAACCAATTGACTTTGGTAACTGACTACGTTATCAACCAACTGACTTTGGTAACTGACTGCGTTATCAACCAGCTGACCTTGATAACTGACTGCGTTATCAACCAGCTGACCTTGATAACTGACTGCGCTATCAACCAGCTGACTTTGCTAACTGACTGCGCTATCAACCAGCTGACTTTGCTAACTGACTGGGCAATTAACCAGCTGACTTTGGTAACTTATAAAATATTGTTCTTGTTAATATATCAGTAAGAAGCTATGTAATATACATTTAGAAAATTTAATAATTAATGGTTACAATTAACTAATAAATATAACATATTTTAATTACTGAAAGTTACCTTTCAAGAATACTGTGCAGAAAATTAATTAAGTTACACAAGAAATAGGTTCATTCTTTTTACAAAACAAAGCTTGTGTGAACTCGTACATGAAAAAGATGCCATGAGAAATCTACTTTTCAGAACGACTTTCAGGGTTATTTGTACTCTGGAAACTTGTTTTGATTGATTGTTTTTGTAAATTGTATAAAACTCCCCAGTTTTGTTTGCTGTGGATATGTGTGAAGTATGTATCATTAATGCTGTATACTCCTTGATGTAAGAGAAACATTTTTTTATTTGCTGTTTAAGTTCACTATTTAATGAAATGGAAGGTTAAAGACAGTTATTTTTTGTTGTTATAAACATGGTGATTATAATTTGTACAAAATGTACCTAGAATGTTTGGTTTTTTCACTGAAAAACCAATCAGGTTCCAAAAAGAATGATGAACATTGTGACCTTGTTGGTAGCAGACCTTTACTCAACAGAAAAGTCGGCAGTGTTGTTAGGCCTAGACCGATTGAAAAACGTGGTGAATTTCGAAGTGGTATGCCTGTTAAATCAGTGTCTTGCAAGGATTGCCATGCTGTTTTTAATTTTGACTTTAGTGAAAGTCAGGAAATGATAAACAATAATATCAAATGTCTTTGTGACATGTAATATTAACTGACATGTATCTAACCTTGCATGTCTCGAGAATCACTGTCTGAAGTAAAAAGCTAGAGTCCCATAAATTTTATACATCATTGTGTGTTCCAAGTTGAAGCTGAGAACTTATTATGTGTTGGCATAACACAACAACAAAAGCCATGACTAGTTTTTGTGCACAGTGCTGCTGTACTGTAAGAGCTGTGCAGATATACAGTTACAACATAAAGTGTTTCTACCCCTGCGTCCCAAGTAGTTTTTTGCTCATAACTTAAAAAGTATCACAATTAGGCTAATAGACTTATAAATATTATATTAACACACATCTACATAAATTATGTAAATTAAATGACAAATAAACTGTTTATAAACAAATAACCAAAAATAGGTGTAGAAAGTGTTCATACATTTCAGAGAAAAAACTGATATTCCCGTAGAAATTTTGTTTAGTTTGGCAAATAAACAACATTATACCATTCCAGAACTAGACACTTGGTTCATAATTATTGGAATCTAGCCAGCAGAAAATGTACTTCTGGCAATTTAGTGCTGTCTCCGTCATTATCTGCTTGGTCATTATGGCGAACAGGAAACAACTGTCCAGTGATTTAAAAAAACTGAATTATTGTAAAATACAAGTCTCCTGTGTCTCTTTCCGGTATTGCTACACAATTTAATGTGCCAAAATCTACTGTTCAAAGCATAATTGCCAAGTTTAAGCTTACAGGATCAACAGCTCACCTCCCTCGTTCAGGACACCTCACTAAAATTCCAGAGAGAACTAAGAGGAAGGTTCTTAGAGAATCTAGCAGGAACCCTCGTTTAACAAATAATGACATACAGAAACTGGTAAGGGAAACAATGGTTGAAGTAAGCACCTCTACATTTACGAACATGTTACGCTCTTCTCGGTTCAAAGCATGCCGTCCTCGTAGAATTTCATATTTAAAGCCTGTTCACTTAGAAGCATGATTGAGGTATGCAAGAAAGCATGTAGATAAATCCTTTACCTGTTTGGAAGAATATTCTTTGATCAGACAAGACTAAAATCGGACTCGGCCACAACGATTTTTGCGATATTCCATAAGAAGGGGGAACGAAATCTTCTAAAGAACACCGTCCCTACAGTTAAACATGGAGGTGGCTCGATCATGCTATGTGGTTCCTTCAGCTCTTCTGGTGAAGGCAGCCCTCACCACGTCAACGGAATCATGAAAAAAGAAGAGTCTGTTGATATATTAGGTGCTTATATTAAGAATGATACTCGGAACTTGCGACTTGGGCGTCGTTGGATCTTCCAGCAAGACAATGCCCCTAAGCACACATCAAAATATGTGCAATCCTGGTTGCATAGGAACCATATAAGTGTTCTGGAGTGACCATCCCAGTCACCCGATCTCAACTTAATTGAAAACGTTTGGCGCGCGAGTTGAAGACCAAGGTTTATCAGCATCATCCAAAAAACTTGCAAGAGTTGGAGGCCTTCTGTAAAGAAGAATGGAAGAAAATACCAGATGAGTACTGTCACACAATCATGGATGGCTGTGAGGAGAGATTGCGCCAAGTAATTCACCTGAAAGGCTACACAACTGACCAGTAAATTAGATGCACAAAAACTTTCTTCCCATCCTATGTTTGGTTATTTGTTTATGAACAGTTTATTTGTCATTCAATTTAGATAAATCATTATCCTAATTGTGATACTTTTTAAGTTATGGGTTAAAAACTACTGACGACACAGGGATATGAACACTTTCTGTCGTAACTGTAAGTCTTTTAGAATTGAATATGGTTATATCTTATCTGTTTGTTGAAGTTTAATATAATCAATATATTTTATATTAATATGTTTAAACTATAAACAGCAGTATTAATATATGAATGTTAATTGCAAACGGTGTACATTTTGAAAGGTATTTTGCAATACAACACAAATGTTATATTATTGTTAGATTTGGTTGGTAGTTGTATGTAAGTGTTTGTTGTTAATAATGTGGATATTTATAAATAAATGTTATTTTCTCTCATTGAATGTTGTGTGTAAAAGATGTTTCAAGGATTCATTTTCTTGCTGTGAAATGAATGTTTTATGTATTTTGTTAATAATATATCATTTCTCCTCACTGTCTCCTGGCTCTCTAGGAGCAGAATTTGGCTCCTACTCTACTCCTTTGTACTCAGCCACAACTTCTCCTCAAACAGAACAGCCCGTTTCTCCTCCTCCGTTGGTTCCCTCCCCACCACGCACCACCCTGTCCCCCAGCTCGGCAGCATTCACCACATACCTAGAGAGTTACATGGAACCACGTTTTTCCATGGGTGAACCGTCTCATCATCTTCATCAAGGACGGGTCCTCTCTCCATCTGAAGATTCCTGTTCTGTGTTCTCTCCCCCGCCCTACCCTGTTGCCACCAGCGTCGTCCAACAAGGTTTCTTTCGAATGGCATATCCAGGAAGCGTAGCAGCTCATCCACAGGGGTGGGTTTACCACCCTGTTCCACCCCGCCGTACTTATTCTCGGCGATCGGCTGTTTCCCTAGTCCCTTCTTCTCATGAAGCATGTAACTAAACATTTATTGGATCACTTGTTCCTTCTAAGTATTGCATTCATTTTGCCATGAGAACATGTTACAAACTTCCACAGTTTTGTTTTTCTGTTGGAGTTCAGCATGAATCTAACATTGTGTCTTTATGTTCATGGCTTTGTGATATAAGTTGTTATGATTTCACATTATGTGTTAATTCTCCTTTTCACTGTTATGTTTTGTATCTTTACTTTGCGTGATATGTAATGTGTCCAGCTTGGGGTCGTTTGGATTTCTCACAGTCTTTAGAAATTGCCCCTAAAGAAGAAATAAAAAGGAAAACATTCTTTCTTTTTGTTTTCGTGAGAGAAAACCCAGTTTTAGAATGTAAAAAATTATTAAAATACATTATTCTTCTGTATTATATTTCAGTATGTTCAGTTGCTAAGTACTTATGTACTTATTAGGAATCAATAACTTACGTTGAAATTATCAGGGGCGTAGATCCTGGGGGGGGGTATGCATCCCCCTTCATTTTAGGTGAGGGGTATGTTGCATACAATCATCCCCCCCTACAGTTTGGTCTGTTGAATTGTATTATTGCATCACAGGCCTACAAACTGTGTGTTTGTTCTTGTGATTCTCATGTTCTTACCAATCGAATTACATAATTAGGCTTAGATGTGGGCAACAAGATTACTGTGTGACTGCATGTTTACAGCTTTCAGGTTTATGTAATCAGAGATTACCAATTTGTAAATTGAACAGTCCACATAAATGGTTGCAAAAATCACCCCCCCCCATCGGGTATATAAAATCTATGCCCCTGGAAATTATCGTAATAAAAATACACAAATCTACTTGGTTCCCATTATTAGCTATTTGATATTTGTTTTGTTTTACGCACTGACATTTTTTTTAAGTTGTAATTGAAAATTAGTAAAGAACTGCCTTCTACCTTTCCCAGGTAATTAATAGCAAAGCCCTTACTACACTACCTAATAAACAGTTCTGTAAAGATTTGTTCTCTGCTTTAAAGGTAATTCTTAACGACTTTCTAACTCATTTGTGTTGCCATGTTTATGTGTATATCAAATGTATATGAAGTGTTTTCTTAGATCTGTTTACTACAAGCAAAAATTTTTGGTAAAATATTGTAAAATCAGCTGGGATAAGTTATTTAAAAAAACATCTGAAAAATGTATATACAGTTAAATGTTAATCAAAACAAAGTGAAGCAAACTTCATTTTCTATCTTTTTTACATTTCATGTAATTAGTTTTACTATTTATTCTTATCAGTCTAATGTTTTACTGTACTGTTTTATAAATGAAACAAACTAAGTTTGAAATCCATTAGGAGATAAAATCAAATGTTCATTGACTTGCATTGATGAAAACCATGTTATGGGCCTTTCTAGCCATTCGTTCTGGTGACTATCACATGTTTGAAGAATTTCATGATGAAGATTTAGACTTGGATTTGTCTCCCAAGAAGACAGAGTTTGATGAAGATTCCGGAGTTAGAGAGAAAGGGTTGAATGCTGTGAGTTTATGTATGTTTGTTTACAACTTGAAGGTATTTAGAATTAATGACTTGCATTCACTATAAAAATAAACAGTTTTCAGTTTGCTCGAACATATGTTTATTGTACAAAATATATAATTGTTATACACGTACTTAATATGAATAACAGTAGAAAACTAACGAAGTGAAAACTACTGAGAAAGTATAATTACTCCTGCTTTAGTTCCACAACAACCTCATATTGGACAGTCACCTCTTGTGCCTGCATATGGAAGTAGTCTCTAAATGTTAATGACCAATGTTATGTATGCTAACAGTTGCCTGTGTACTCATCTAAAGAGTTGAGCTTTTAATAATATATGATCTTTAGTAATCCACCTTTGTTCTTGAATAAAATCATATGTTTCTACCTGCAGTTGTTGAGTCAAACTTTGAAGAGCAACCTGAAGTACGCTGTTGAAGAAGTTAAAAAAGGTTCTGTAGAAGATGATGACATTGGAGAATCTAGTGAACAATCAGCTATCATCAGTGCAGACAGGTCTCCTGCCTCTCGTACTGTTTCGGACTCATCTCAGGTGAACTTGTATGCCCATTCAATTACAGACTTGTGTTTTTCCCCATAATTCTTTGTGAATTAAAATAGATACAGGTTCTTTATTTTTATACAAGTTTTACATCAACAGATACAGGTTCTTTATTTTTATACAAGTTTTACATCAACAGATACAGGTTCTTTATTTTTATACAAGTTTTACATCAACAGATACAGGTTCTTTATTTTTATACAAGTTTTACATCAACACATACAGGTCCTTTATTTTTATACAAGTTTTACATCAACACATACAGGTCCTTTATTTTTATACAAGTTTTACATCAACAGATACAGGTTCTTTATTCTTATACAAGTTTTACATCAACACATACAGGTCCTTTATTCTTATACAAGTTTTAAATCAACACATACAGGTCCTTTATTCTTATACAATTTTACATCAACAGATACAGGTCCTTTATTTTTATACAAGTTTTACATCAACACATACAGGTCCTTTATTGTTGTACAAGTTTTACATCAACAGATACAGGTCCTTTATTGTTGTACAAGTTTTACATCAACAGATACAGGTTCTTTATTTTTATACAAGTTTTACATCAACAGATACAGGTCCTTTATTTTTATACAAGTTTTACATCAACAGATACAGGTTCTCTATTTTTATACAAGTTTTACATCAACACATACAGGTCCTTTATTCTTATACAAGTTTTACATCAACAGATACAGGTCCTTTATTTTTATACAAGTTTTACATCAACACATACAGGTCCTTTATTGTTATACAAGTTTTACATCAACAGATACAGGTTCTTTATTTTTATACAAGTTTTACATCAACAGATACAGGTCCTTTATTTTTATACAAGTTTTACATCAACAGATACAGGTTCTCTATTTTTATACAAGTTTTACATCAACACATACAGGTCCTTTATTCTTATACAAGTTTTACATCAACAGATACAGGTTCTTTATTTTTATACAAGTTTTACATCAACACATACAGGTCCTCTATTCTTATACAAGTATTACATCAACACATACAGGTCCTCTATTCTTATACAAGTTTTACATCAACAGATACAGGTTCTGTATTTTTATACGTTTTACATCAACAGATACAGGTTGTTTTTAATAACATTACCAGTCTGTTGGTTGTGTCTGGTTACATGAACATCAACAGATACAGGTTGTTTTTAATAACATTACCAGTCTTTTGGTTATGCCTGGTTACATGAACATCAACAGATACAGGTTGTTTTTAATAACATTATCAGTCTGTTGGTTATGTCTAGTTACATGAACATCAACAGATACAGGTTGTTTTTAATAACATTATCAGTCTGTTGGTTATGTCTAGTTACATGAACATCAACAGATACAGATTGTTTTTAATAACATTACCAGTCTGTTGGTTATGTCTAGTTACATGAACATCAACAGATACAGGTTGTTTTTAATAACATTATCAGTCTGTTGGTTATGTCTAGTTACATGAACATCAACAGATACAGGTTGTTTTTAATAACATTACCAGTCTGTTGGTTATGTCTAGTTACATGAACATCAACAGATACAGGTTGTATTTAATAACATTACCAGTCTGTTGGTTATGTCTAGTTACATGAACATCAACAGATACAGATTGTTTTTAATAACATTACCAGTCTGTTGGTTATGCCTGGTTACATGAACATCAACAGATACAGGTTGTTTTTAATAACATTACCAGTCTGTTGGTTGTGCCTGGTTACATGAATATCAACAGATACAGGTTGTTTTTAATAACATTACCAGTCTGTTGGTTATGCCTGGTTACATGAACATCAACAGATACAGGTTGTTTTTAATAACATTACCAGTCTGTTGGTTATGCCTGGTTACTGATAACATTACCAGTCTGTTGGTTATGCCTGGCTACTGATAACATTACCAGTCTCTTGGTTATGCCTGGTTACATGAAAATCAACAGATGCAGGTTTTGGCTACATGAACATCAACAGATGCAGGTTCTGGTTACATCAACAGATGCAGGTTCTGGTTACATCAACAGATGCAGGTTCTGGTTACATCAACATCAACAGATGCAGGTTCTGGTTACATGAACATCAACAGATGCAGGTTTTGGCTACTTGAATTGCTTAGTTTTGGTGATAATTGTTATCATATACTTTTAATATGTCTTTGTATTTACAGCCTCAACAACCTTCTCGCCGGGTCTCGCTTAGTCCTTATGATGTTCCTGGGGCTGCTCGACGTCGATCATCTGCCGCCGTTGCAGCTCCTTTGCTGTCTGATGAAACAGGAAGAAGCTACACTTCTACAATCAGTCCAGCACAGAATGGTGTAGATACAGCTTGTGATGATGCTGAGGAAACTACACAGGGTGAGCTATAAAACTAAGTATAGTTTGGAAGAATTTAGTTGTGAAGTTGTGTCATAAATTGGTAGAAATACATACTTTTGTTTTAGTAGGTAATGTTAAAATACTAAATACTGACAGGATAAAACCTGGATTATTCTGAATAGGGCTAATATGGTTGATTTGTCAGGTGTATAGTGGGTCTAATGTGGTGGGTTGGGCTGGTTGATAACAAGACTATCATGTTGGTTTGACAGGTTTAGTGAAACTATGATGTTGTTTGACCAGTTGTTAGTGGGTCTACCATGTGGGTTTGGGTTAGTAGTATGATGCAACTAACACGTGGGTTGGTTTGTTCTTAATGGTGCTAATATTGTGGGTTGGGCTTCTTTTTAGTGGGATTAGATTAGAACATGCTGACATAGTGAGTGGCTAGTTGGTTGTTAGTAGAATTATAATAGTAGAATTTAGCCACTTGCCAACTCAATGTAAATCAACTGTTTAAGTGTTTCAAATATATCAAAGTGGATTTGTATGAACTAGCTGAAAACTTAAGAAATTATTAATATTTAAAAACCATCTTAGTTTGAGCAAATGAATAGTTGGTTTACAAATATATTTTTGTTCTTAATATGTAATTGTTATTATAGTAATGGTTATAATAAAACTGTATCACAGAGAGCTTCCTCCAAAAGGTCAAAGGTTGGATGGATTTTGGTGTTGCCTTTTTTCTGTCTGTGTTGATTAGTGCAACTGCTAAACTGAACACCATTTCCAAGGACTATAGATTTGTAGCTCGACAGTTGTTTCGTGAAAAACAAATTCTTAAAGAACAGGTGAGCTTATGCATTTCCAAATTAATTAAGGTTTCTGTGATTTAATGCAAATTAGATTGTATTAATCATATATATTATCCACTTGTATTCGTTCTGTTTGGTGTTTTCATTAGTTCGACTCAACTCAACCAATTGAAAACCTAGAACGCAGTGACAGCATCAAAATGTCATACGTAAAAGATCCAGATGTTTCAGGGTTAGTAGCTGTGTAGCTACAGGTAATGTTGTGATGTGGTTGTTGTATGTTAGTGTAAGTAGTTGTGAAGTTACAGGTTATGTTTTGTGTTAGTGTAAGTAGTTGTGAAGTTACAGGTTATGTTTTGTGTTAGTGTAAGTAGTTGTGAAGTTACAGGTTATGTTGTGTGTTAATGTAGGTAGTTGTGTAGCTACAGGTAATGTTGTGTGTTAGTGTAAGTAGCTGTGAAGTTACAGGTTATGTTGTGTGTTAGTGTAGGTAGCTGTGAAGTTACAGGTTATGTTGTGTGTTAGTGTAGGTAGCTGTGTAGCTACAGGTAATGTTGTGTGTTAGTGTAGGTAGCTGTGTAGCTACAGGTAATGTTGTGTGTTAGTGTAGGTAGTTGTGTAGCTACAGGTAATGCTGTGTGTTAGTGTAAGTAGCTGCAGGTAATGCTGTGTGTTAGTGTAAGTAGCTGCAGGTAATGCTGTGTGTTAGTGTAAGTAGCTGCAGGTAATGCTGTGTGTTAGTGTAAGTAGCTGCATGTAATGCTGTGTGTTAGTGTAAGTAGCTGCATGTAATGCTGTGTGTTAGTGTAAGTAGCTGCAGGTAATGCTGTGTTAGTGTAAGTAGCTGCAGGTAATGCTGTGTGTTAGTGTAAGTAACTGCAGGTAATGCTGTGTGTTAGTGTAAGTAGCTGCAGGTAACGCTGTGTGTTAGTGTAAGTAGCTGCAGGATAGCAGCTGTGTGTTAGATGTAAGTAGCTGCAGGTAATGCTGTGTGTTAGTGTAAGTAGCTGCAGGTAAGGCTGTGTGTTAGTGTAAGTAGCTGCAGGTAATGCTGTGTGTTAGTGTAAGTAGCTGCAGGTAATGCTGTGTGTTAGTGTAAGTAGCTGCAGGTAAGGCTGTGTGTTAGTGTAAGTAGCTGCAGGTAATGCTGTGTGTTAGTGTAAGTAGCTGCAGGTAATGCTGTGTGTTAGTGTAAGTAGCTGCAGGTAATGCTGTGTGTTAGTGTATAAGTAGCTGCAGGTAATGCTGTGTGTTAGTGTGTAAGTAGCTGCAGGTAATGCTGTGTGTTAGTGTAAGTAGCTGCAGGTAATGCTGTGTGTTAGTGTAAGTAGCTGCAGGTAATGCTGTGTGTTAGTGTAAGTAGCTGCAGGTAATGCTGTGTGTTAGTGTAAGTAGCTGCAGGTAATGCTGTGTGTTAGTGTAAGTAGCTGCAGGTAATGCTGTGTGTTAGTGTAAAGTAGCTGCAGGTAATGCTGTGTGTTAGTGTAAGTAGCTGCAGGTAATGCTGTGTGTTAGTGTAAGTAGCTGCAGGTAGTAGCTGTGTGTTAGTGTGTAAGTAGCTGTAGGTAATGGTGTGTGTTAGTGTAAGTAGCTGCAGGTAATGCTGTGTGTTAGTGTAAGTAGCTGCAAGTAACGCTGTGTGTTAGTGTAATGCTGCAGGTGCTGTGTGTTAGTGTAAGTAGCTGCAGGTAGCGCTGTGTGTTAGTGTAAGTAGCTGCAGGATAGCGCTGCTGTGTGTTAGTGTAAGTAGCTGCAGGTAACGCTGTGTGTTAGTGTAAGTAGCTGCAGGTAATGCTGTGTGTTAGTGTAAGTAGCTGCAGGTAATGCTGTGTGTTAGTGTAAGTAACTGCAGGTAATGCTGTGTGTTAGTGTAAGTAACTGCAGGTAATGCTGTGTGTTAGTGTGAGTAGCTGTGTAACTACAGGTAGTGTGGTGACTTAGTTGCACTACTTGTATACAGGTCCAGTTGAAGTACACTTATTTCAGTAATAGAAGTTATGTGATATTTTTTACAGTAACTTTTGTTTTGTGTTATTTCTGTGGTTTTTAGGTTCCTTAAGATTAAGTTATTATAGCAGTTAGCTTGTTGATGTAAATTTTGTTAGCTCATGTTTTGTACTTTCTTTTGTAGACCTTCAAAAGAAACTACTACAATTTCTATTCGTCTCCAGAAAGGCAGCCAGGATCTTGCTGAAAGGTGTGTATGTTTTTGTGTGATATTTGTTTTTACTAACATTAACTGTATAATCTGAAAAGAATATTATATCAGATGTAATTTTAAAACTAAAAGTGAACTGTTTGTAGGAGAATTATATGACATTCTATTGTATACAGTACCTACAAATGACACTAGGGGTTGACCCTTGAGGTCAACATTGACATGTGTAGTGAAATACTAACTTATATTCTTAGTGATTTACAGGTTTTTAATGTAAATATGGACTTTCAAAATCTAAGATTATTATTTTATTTATTGTAGAGTTTCTAACGTGATACAGCTAATGCATGTGATGGCTTCTGATAGAACTTGTTCACTTAAATAATGTACAATGTCTAGATAAAGATTATTAGGAAGTAATGATAATATCTTGTTCACTTAAATAATGTACAATGTCTAGATAAAGATTATTAGGAAGTAATGATAATATCTTGTACTGTGCTGTTTTTCACTCTGAATATGTGTAATGTTTGTTTATTTGATCATCAAGGCCTTCATGTTACTACATTTATCCCCCCACAGCTGAAATACCCTGATAAAAAGTTCTTTTTCTGCAAATAAAGCATATTACCTACGTTTGTGTATTAGCACAGTCAAGTACATAGTTTTCAATAAGCTAGACACTAAAGTTATCCATTTTAGAGTACAACCATTACAAATAAGTTATTATTTTGACAACACAAACTTGTTAGATATATCAGTGTTTTTTAACATCTCAAGTTTTCATAAACTCACCTTTGTTCTCCGCAAACAATATTTCTTTCATCTTGTTTTCAGCACAAGTTGTCCAATGTTACATGACATTGAACAGTAGACAATAAATACCACTGTAGTATAGAGGCAGGCATTAGTTTTTACCTCCTATTAGTTTAGTCTCTTACTACAGTTAACCAATCAAACAGAAGCATTGTTATATCATGACAGTTAGTATTAAGTATTTAATGTGAAAAACTAATGAGTTAAAAGTGACACTAAGACTTGAACCTAGGATCCATGTTTAACAAGACCAGTTCTCTAACACTACAAGTTGTCTCTATCAGTGTTCATTTCTAAGGCCTTGTGCTAAGAATGTAATCACTATATTATATTATGATAGGTACAAAGACCAAGTAATAGTAGTGTATTACAGATTATTTATTTAAACCCATTAGTGTTGAGTGAAATATTAATATTATTATATCATTACAATTGACACTAAATATTTAAACCCATTAGTGTTGAGTGAAATATTAATATTATTATATCATTACAATTGACACTAAATATTTAAACCCATTAGTGTTGAGTGAAATATTAATATTATTATATCATTACAATTGACACTAAATATTTAAACCCATTAGTGTTGAGTGAAATATTAATATTATTATATCATTACAATTGACACTAAATATTTAAACCGATTAGTGTTGAGTGAAATATTAATATTATTATATCATTACAATTGACACTAAATATTTAAACCCATTAGTGTTGAGTGAAATATTAATATTATTATATCATTACGATTGACACTAAATATTTAAACCCATTAGTGTTGAGTGAAATATTAATATTATTATATCATTACGATTGACACTAAATATTTAAACCCATTAGTGTTGAGTGAAATATTAACATTATAATATCATTACGATTGACACTAAATATTTAAACCCATTAGTGCTGAGTGAAATATTAATATTATTATATCATTGCAATTGACACTAAATATTTAAACCCATTAGTGTTGAGTGAAATATTAATATTATTATATCATTACGATTCACACTAAATATTTAAACCCATTAGTGTTGAGTGAAATATTAATATTATAATATCATTATGATTGACACTAAATATTTAAACCCATTAGTGTTGAGTGAAATATTAATATTATTATATCATTACGATTGACATTAAATATTTTAAGAAAAAAACAACAACCAGTAAATGAAAAGTGGCTCCTGGACATGGACTTTTTTTAACACAAAGTATTATGAAAGTGTTCAGCTTTATTACAGAATTCTGTTTCATTTGAACAACTAAAATGTGTTTGTTTTCAGCATTGAACTAGTTGATACTCCTGATGCTTTAGAGGAAGACTTTGAGAAAAGCCAGCCAACTGTGATCCGGTTCCTAGTGGCTCTCTACTATGCTCTTGTGTCTCGTTCTGAACTGGTGTGCTATCTATTAATTGTTGTAAATCAGATAAAGTCTGCAAGCCTGTTGTCACTGCCTCTACCATTTATGGCTTTTCTATGGGGAACTTTGTCTGTTCCAAGACCCTCCAAGACTTTCTGGATTACTATTATCACATATACTGAGGTGTTTTTTTTTTAAAATAAGTCTATAAAATTAAATGTTACTCAGTGTACTTTAGTAAAGCAAGCTTAATATTGTAAAATCAGTTCTGTATCAGAACAACAGTTTGAATATGTAGACGTGCATTACTGTATTGGGTTGAAATACTAGGTTTAGGGTTGTATATTATTATCAGATTAGGGTATTATAAAGTTTGAGCTACAATTTGTAAAAGATAATTAATTTGTAGACAGTTCTTAAAAATTATTTTTTATACTTTTAGAGTTTTATATTTATTCAAACAGCACATATCAGTCAATTGTGTATTTTTTCTGTATTTACATTATCATAAAGTATATTTCCTTTGGTTATCAAATAACATTTTATGTTTGATTTAAATGTAACATTTACGGAGTTCAAATGGAGGCCAATTTTGACACTAAATTTTGACAATAAAGTTATTTAGTAATTGTTTTCTCTTTAATTGGTGTGTGTTAATACTTGTTAAGATAAACATAGATGTTTTGTTTCTATAATATGAAGTTTAGTTTTCTTCTTGTGACTGAAAATACGAGAATTGATAAATTTGGTACTGTTCTTTGTTATATATACATACAAACAGCAACTATTTTAGGCTTAACCTAATTACACTATGTAACAAAATTTTTCTTGTATCTTGGCAGAATGTGTTATTTCTCAATTGCTTATGCCTAAAGTAAATGGAAAAGGCCTATTTTTCTATTTAAACTTTGCTTTTGTGATCTGTGAGCATATAACGAAAACATGATGGGAGACTATATTTGGGGGCTGATACATGAAAGCGATTTACATTACAGTCACAAATCTTGAAAAGCTACTCACTTCTAAACATTTTTGTATAACTTTAGTATAAATACATGTAAATCTTGATTCATATTTTGTTTTATTCAGACCTTATGTCAATGAAAATGTGCAAATTTGTCTGTTTTTACACAGAAAATAAGTTAATTTCTAAATTTCATTATCCAGGTCACAATATCAAAGTTTGAAGGGAATAATGGCCATTTTCTGTACTTTTACAACATAAGCAGTTAAGAAATAGCACATACTATCCAGGAACAAAATTTGTGTTACATAGTTAAGATTGACAGAGATAACAGTTTTTTTTTAATGTTGTTAATTAACTTGACATGCTAATCATTTGGTATCTTTTTCTAATGTTTAGGCCATAGTTGTCGTCAAGTATCTCTTCCAGTTTGACTTCTTCCCTTGGAACGGTGAAACTCACGTGAATGCACCCTTCTGGCCACCAAGAATATTGGGTATTGAACAAAAAAACAATTATGCTGTGTATGACTTGGCCCTACTTCTGATTGTGTTCTTTCACCGATTTATACTAAAGGTATGTTTTACTTACTGATAGAAGACAAACATTTGGGTAAAATAAATACCTGACACCATATGGGGCTGGTTGGTACATTGTGATGTAAATGTCTCAAATGGTGTTATGTTCCATACGTAGGTAGGGACAGCACTAATTGGTGTGATGTTCCATACGTAGGTAGGGACAGCACTAATTGGTGTGATGTTCCGTACGTAGGTAGGGACAGCACTAATTGGTGTGATGTTCCGTACGTAGGTAGGGACAGTACTAATTGGTGTGATGTTCCGTACGTAGGTAGGGATAGCACTAATTGGTGTGATGTTCCGTACGTAGGTAGGGACAGCACTAATTGGTGTGTTGTTCCGTACGTAGGTAGGGACAGCACTAATTGGTGTGATGTTTCATACATAGGTAGGGACAGCACTAATTGGTGTTGTGTTTCCTGTATTATATAGACACATCACTAATTGGTGTTGTGTTTCCTGTATTATATAGACACATCACTAATTGGTGTTGTGTTCCCTGTATTATATAGACACATCACTAATTGGTGTTGTGTTCCCTGTATTATATAGACACATCACTAATTGGTGTTGTGTTCCCTGTATTATATAGACACATCACTAATTGGTGTTGTATTCCCTGTATTAGATAGACACATCACTAATTGGTGTTGTGTTCCATGTATTAGATAGACACATCACTAATTGGCATTGTGTTTCATACATCAAACAGACACATCACTGATTTGTATGATGTTTTATACATCAGGTATAAACATTGAATACTTAACTATCACTTATCACAGTATATAATTAAACAGGATTTTAGTTACGATAGTTGATACTGTAAAAAGGCAAGTGTGATCTCTGGTCAGTATTTACTTCTTATGTCTTATCACTTTGTTTGGTTTGTGTTTATATTTGGATATTTGAATATCTTGTGTTTGTGCATCACTTGATGTAAATGATGTATGAACTGAAAGATTATATCTGTAAACTTTCTTATTTAATGAACTAATAATGTGGTTTAGTGTACAACATTTAGCTACTGTAAAACAACACGTGTTGTATTACATTTCCAGAGTCTAGGATTATGGAAAGATACAGAAAAGGCTACTACACTGTCCAAAGACACACTGGATGACAAGACGGTTACTTCATCTAAAGAAACATTGCTTGAGAAAACAGAGTCTCGCAGGGGTTCAACAGTAAGTTTCAGAGATCTGAGCATTTTAAGTAAATAAAACTTTTTATATTCAAGAGGTACAAGTATTAATGGTAGGTTTTGTGAAAAACCTGTTTATTTGTTAAGAATCTTTACTATAAATTCAAGTTTTCTGGTACTTGTGTTTTGTTAGGATGAAACACAAAAGATGACAGATAGAGAGTCATCACAAGAAAAGCCTGATAGAGCAGTTGAAACCCAGGATGAAGAAGATGACACTGCAGTTGAAGAATCGCTGAAAGAGGAAGATGATGTGGACAAACTAGGTAGAAACTTGCACTGGTCATCACTACATCAAGGATGTCAGTACTTAACGTTATTAAATAGTACTAGTCATCACTACATCAAGGATGTCAGTACTTAACGTTATTAAATAGTACTAGTCATCACTACATCAAGGATATCAGTACTTAACGTTATTAAATTGTACTAGTCATCACTACATCAAGGATATCAGTACTTAACGTTATTAAATAGTGGTAGTCATCACTACATCAAGGATATCAGTACTTAATGTTATTAAATAGTGCTAGTCATCACTACATCAAGGATATCAGTACTTAAGGTTATTAAACAGTACTAGTCATCACTACATCAAGGATATCAGTACTTAACGTTATTAAATAGTGGTAGTCATCACTACATAAAGGATATCAGTACTTAATGTTATTAAATAGTGCTAGTCATCACTACATCAAGGATATCAGTACTTAAGGTTATTAAACAGTACTAGTCATCACTACATCAAGGATATCAGTACTTAAGGTTATTAAATAGTGCTAGTCATCATTACATCAAGGATATCAGTACTTGACGTCATTAAATAGTGCTAGTCATCACTACATCAAGGATATCAGTACTTGACGTCATTAAATAGTGCTAGTCATCACTACATCAAGGATATCAGTACTTAAGGTTATTAAACAGTACTAGTCATCACTACATCAAGGATATCAGTACTTAACGTTATTAAATTGTACTAGTCATCACTACATCAAGGATATCAGTACTTAACGTTATTAAATAGTGGTAGTCATCACTACATAAAGGATATCAGTAGTTAACGTCATTAAATAGTGGTAGTCATCACTACATAAAGGATATCAGTACTTAACATTATTAAATAGTGCTAGTCATCACTACATCAAGGATATCAGTACTTAAGGTTATTAAACAGTACTAGTCATCACTACATAAAGGATATCAGTACTTAACGTTATTAACTAGTGCTAGTCATCACTACATCAAGGATATCAATACTTAAGGTTATTAAATAGTGCTAGTCATCACTACATCAAGGATATCAGTACTTAACATTATTAAATAGTACTTGTCATCACTACATATCAAGAATTCTTGTCATCAAGAATATCATTTCTTTAACTATAGGTGTAGCCTGGGTATTAGTATTAGTGTGAAATAGCAGTATTGAAACTGTCTGTTATATGTCTGTCCCAATTGTTCAAATAGTAGGGAACACTAAAATTGTTTAATTTTCAGATGAACAGGAACCAGTGCAAGGAATAAGCTTTGGAGATATGTAAGTTATAAAATTATCTGATAAGAAAGTTTTAAGAACTATCAGTAAGTGTCTAGATATGTAAACTTGTAAAAATAGAAGTGTCAGTCATCTTTTGTTTTTTTAAAAACTTGTGTCTTTTCAGAGGAAGTTTTAAGCTTTAATGGGGATTAGACAGCTTTGTTTGATATTTTGTTATGTTAGATTTTCTTGTAAGAATATTAAGTTTATTCACGGCTTTCTTGTACACTGAGTTATTTCATGTATCTGTGTTCTTTGGTAGCTTGTTTAGGTACACAGAACCTTTCAAGACATTCTTTATGAACCTGCTGAGTCCAGAGTACCGTGTGACAGTGGATGTGTATGCCTTCATGTTTTTCTGTGACTTTATTAATTTCCTTATTGTGGTATTTGGATACTGGGCATTTGGTGTAAGTTTGCACTTATTATAACAGTAGTATTTAACATATATTATTTTCCATTATCTCACTCTTCATGTTCGTTATGTCATTCTCTTATAATGTAATTAATACGTCTTGTGTTACATATTCTGTACCTTTACTTATCTGTTGCGGTGGGCAAAACTGTTTTTATATATTATTTCTGTTAATCTATACTGCCAACAGAATATCTTATATATTTTTGTAGCTTTTCTGTAGTGAAGAAAGTTATCAATTTCTCGTTAAAATAAAAGCACATATTTTTTTGTTTTCATTCGTTAACAGTTCAAACAGCCACATTTTGCATTGTGAGCAAAAACTGACTGGTGTTCTGTTGAGTGTGTGTCATAATAAAATATTGATTAACTCTTATTTTTATAGAATACTTTGAGTTTGATAAAAATTACTAATGTCAAACCACTGTTTTTTTATATTGTGATTGAATATTCTCCTGGAAATTTCTGTGCTGTATTTATGAATATTTCACTGCCTTGTACTTGTATAGCTTCTTGATGCTTTATTGGTGCCCTCTTCAGTTCATGTGACTTCTCTTTTATGAGATATATTCTTGTGCATGTTGTTCGTGATTGATCGTTCAATTGTTGGATTATTTTATTTGTTCTTTTTATTGCCAGAGTCTTTTATTATGTGAGTATATTGTTTTATTATGTATGTATGTCAGTATTTTGTTCTGTTGGTTACTTCATTGATTTATTATGCTAGTCTATATTGCTTGTTCAGTTGATTGATTTATTGTTTTATTAAGGAAGTTATTACCTTTTCACTGCTATATTGTTTTACTTATGAATAATTTCTTTTATTTACTTATGTGTAGAATTGCTGTACTCATTGTATTATTACATTGTTATTTTGGGTAATATTGTATTATAATTCTAGTACTTGTTATGTTTGTTCATATTAATTGATGGTATTTTATTTTTTTGAGCCAGTAATAATTCACTATTGTAGTTGTAATTTTTGTTTGTTTGTTTAGACTGGGGGAACTGATGGAGGAGTTGCCTCTTACTTTGAAGAAAACAAGGTACAGATGTTATATGGGATTATCACATTTGTTATTGACTATACTATAATATCATTGTATTTAGATTGAATATTCTTTATACTCTAAATTTTTAGTTTTATATAATTTTAATAAAGAAAACTTAAGAATATTATACTTGTATATATTGAATGATAAGACACCTACAGGTTATTTGGTTTATATATTAATTCTCTCAACATGGGCTTGGTCAATTTAACCAACCTCGAAACCTCTTTGTAATTGTTTAAAGTCTTTATAGATTAAATACTTACAACTTTCAATGTAGTATGTATATCTTAACAAAATTTGGCAGTCTTTCACTTAATATTATGTCTTTCACATACAAAAATCATATTTTTTAACAAACTAAAATAATTGTCCCATTAATATACTGAGTTTTTGTTTTGAATAAGACCATATGCAAAGTTATTTTCATATTAACATCAAAAATCTTTTTTTTTTTCTCAGATTGCCTTTGTGTAATCTCTAAAACCTCCTAAATATATTTCTAATGATTTTTCAGTATAACTTTATGTATGTTGTCTGTTATTTTCTCTACTCTAACTCAAAACAGAATTTGTCTGACCTTTAACTCTCCAAAATAAATCTAAATTACCCCTTCTTTTCTATGGGATCACTTTAGATTGTAACACAAAACAGTATGGATTACTTTAGATTGTAACACAAAACAGTATGGATCACTTTAGATTGTAACACAAAACAGTATGGATCACTTTAGATTGTAACACAAAACAGTATGGATCACTTTAGATTGTAACACAAAACAGTATAGATCACTTTAGGTTGTAACACAAAACAGTATGGATCACTTTAGATTGTAACAGTACACATTTATTTATAATTAAATGTTACTGTTTTATTGCACTTTGAACTATGTCTTACTATACTCTCCATGCCATTATAAGTTGTAAATCACTCAAGGACTCTTGTTATGGTGTTAAATTATATTACCTATGAACTCCTGTAAGCTGCTTGCCTCATGAAACATTTTTATTATTATGATTTTATTTTACCTGATCTTAACTAAAAAGATCCTTATTTTTACATTTTAACCACTTTTATAATAATAAATAAATAATAAACATGAGAAATAATTATAAAATAATGCATCAAAGAATAGCATGTAAAAAGTAGACAGTTCTTCCTAACAATTTATAATTATCCAACAAGAGCCATTAAAAAGTCGTATAACTTTGGTTCCCGTGGAAGTCACAATAAGTGAAACTGATGCTTATCTGTTGATAACACAATGCAATACATTTTGACATGTGAAACCTTTGAGTTTCTATTAATTATATATAATTAAATGTAAGACAGAGAACTATTAGCATAACCTGGTGTGATGGCAGGAAGGGCCTGACTTTCTATTCAATAGCTCTGTAACCAAACAAAATTTAAGGTTATAATAATAATGTTTTGTTTGATTATTATGTATATTTATTGTGACACAAATTGTGTGTCAGGTGTTGTGGTACATGTTATATCCGAGCAAACCTAATGAGCCCTGGTCACTTGTTGACACTGTATAAACATTCTTCTTTCTATCCACTCTTGAAATCATATAACTTATATTTTAATAACTAAAAAAGCAGAAGACAAATATCTCCAGTTTAAAATTGTTGTAACTTGATCACTGATGATTATTACTGTATTTTGAATTAACAAAACATTCTAATAATGTCTTGTAACTCACTCGAGGAAACCTGTATTAAAATGTCTCTTCTGCTTCCAGGTTCCAATTCCATTTTTAATCATGTTGATTGCTCAGTTTGCTTTGATTGTAATCGATCGCGCCCTCTACCTTCGTAAATACATCTTAGGAAAACTGTTCTTTCAAATTGTACTAGTTTTTATTGTTCACATATGGATGTTCTTCATTCTACCTGCTGTGACAGAAAGGTTTGTGGTATTTCTGATTAGTTACTGCTATATAACTTAATTCTCCAAAGAAATAAGTTTTCTTGATGAGTTGACACATTGTGTTCCTATTAGTAGTTTCATACTGATATTGTTTACTGATTATGAGTGCAAAAACAATGTATATGTCTTATAAAATATTCTCCCTTACTATAAAAGATGTAACTTGTAATAAAAATAATATTGTGTTTTTATAATTGCTACTTTTGAACTGTTTGTTTGTTTGTTTTGAATTTTGCACAAAGCTACTCGAGAGCTATCTGCGCTAGCTGTCCCTAATTTAGCAGTGTATGACTAGAGGGAAGGCAGCTAGTCATTTTTACCCACTGTCAACTCTTGGGCTACTCTTTTACCAATGAATAGTGGGATTGATCATCACATTGTAATGCCCCCACAGCTGAAAGGGCAAGCATGTTTGGTGTTACCGGGGTTCGAATCCGCAACACTCAGATTATGAGTCAAACACCTTAACACGCTTGGCCATGACGGGCCCCTTTTGAACTGAGGTTTATTGTTATGTTATTTGTAGCAGTCATTTTGCTTATTGTAATTTAAATTTTCTGTTTAATATTCGAATCTTTCTCACGTAGTTGTTGAATGTTAACCAATAACAAACAACTGTACATGAAGGTATAAGAAATGATCATACATAACTGTTTTGTATTTTGGGCTATCTTAAGTAAGTAGCACGTACATCTGCCCAAAGAGTTTGCACTGATTTATGAAAATATGTCTTTAACAAGATGGAATCCTCAATAGCCATAGCAGTAACTATATCTCAAATTGATCAAGTGATTACAGTGATATGAGCTAAATGTTTGAACATGAATAAAACTTGGAGACATTCTATGAACCACTTTGCAGTAGTTAAAAATGGGTAAGATAACAGTAAAATGTTTCAGTTTTCTTCAAGTGTTACTATATGGTAAAATCTAAACCTTATATTCATAAAACATTTACATTGTCAATATTATGTTAACTACTTAACTATTACACTTACTGTGGTGTTTGTTTAATATTTTATACCATTTGATGAGTTCTTTTGTTCAATCCATGTAACAGACTAATTTATTTCTTTAATGGCATTTCATGCAATGCCTCTCATGCTCATTTTTAGGCCTAATTTAATAAATAAACTTTTATAAAGAAATTCCAATACTAATGGTGCATATGCCTAACTTATTTATAATTTTACTCTCAAAACTACATTGCTAATAAACCAAACAAATATGCTGAAGAACTAATTAGATGTAACTTTTAATGAACTAAATTACTTAACTCATTGGTTCTCACTCTCGTATTTCTACGTAACATGCACAATTTCTAGGGACTTAATTATAAAGCACTTGCTAGTGAACAAATGTCCACTGTAACGTAACCAACAAAAACTTAATGTCTTGCTTCAGAATTATTTTATGATGACCAAGACATTTAAACATTAATATATGTGCAATATAACTTGCAAACCTTACACTTTCCAGATAACTAATACTACTTAAAACATTAAAAAGTAAGTTAACCATTTTGGACTGGTATGTTTTTATCTGCAGAGAATTTACAAGTCCCAACACTCTACCTCCAAAACTGTGGTACTTCATCAAGTGTGTCTACCTTTTGCTCTCAGCTTACCAGATTAGGTCTGGATACCCGACACGTATTCTTGGTAATTTCTTCTGTAAGAAGTACAACTATGTTAATTTCTTCTTATTCAAAGGGTAAGTCCTGGTAGGTAAAATTTGAACAATAAAATCATCTGTTGTGTATCTTAAAAAAACATTACCATATTATGATTTATAAAAACTTTACCATATTATGACTTATAAATAGCAATTTAAGTAACTAGTTTGTTAAATTTTATACTTTAAGTAATAGCTTTATAAAAATGTGTTAGTTGAACTGAAAGTAATTTGGTAACTGTATTGAGCAGTTACTAAAATAACTAGTTTGTGATTTTATAATTTTTATAGCCTGGTTTATGGTTAAAGTTTTTACATACTTCCACTGAAAAATTTCTGTCTTTATTTCTAGTTACATGTTGATACCATTTTTGTATGAACTGCGTTCATTGATGGACTGGATTTGGACCGATACTAGCATGAACATTGGTAATTGGTTAAAGATGGAAGACATCTTTACAAATATTTATCTCTTGAAGTGTATTCGGAGAGTAGAGGCAGAGTATCCGACTCCGCGAGGAGCCAAGCGTACTTCGCTCGTTAAGTATGGTGTTGGAGGTTTCCTGCTTTTCATCATTATTTTAATAATATGGTTCCCATTGTTGCTTTTTGCCTTGGGCAATACAGTGGGGCTACCGAATGCACCATATGATTGTACAGTGGAAATTACTATTGGTGGCTATGAACCTATCTTTAAAATGAGTGCACAGCGAAATTCGCTCAAGTCGTTCACGCAGAATGACTGGGACAAAATGGTGTATTACTACCGATCAGATCCGTCCGCACAGACTTTCTTGGCAAACTACGACATACGAGATGTCACTGTGGTTGAACTGAATGGAAACTCTACCTCTGTATGGGCTGTCAGCCCTCCTAGTCAGGCTGCTCTCATTACCGAGCTGCTTTCCAATGAAACTGAGTTAAATGTCAAGTTGTCATGGTCCTTCTCCAGAGATCCCAAATCTTCAGATGTTGAAAAAACTGTTAATAATGAACATGTTATAAAACTAAATAACTTTGAAGATCGAGACCTCAGAGAAAAGTTAGCCCACATGTTAAATGGCAGTAGAAGCACAGATGAAATAACTCTTCCATACTTATTTCCCAAGTACTTGAAAGTTCCTGGTAGAGGAAGACCTTCCCCTGTCGCAACTTTAGTTAAGAGCAACGGTAAGAAGTTACTCATCAGTTTCCAAACTGATTTGATACTGATTGTTCTTTTTAACTAGAAGTCAGTAATCAGTTTCCAAACTACTGATTGTTCTTTTTAACTAACAGAAACATTTTATAATATAAAATTTCATTTTCATCAAAGGGTAACTGTGGAAATGATTTCCATTATAATTATATAACTGACCTTAAGAACCTTCTGTTGATGGGAAAACTGCTTGCTCTGTTTTCTTTTTTAAAATGTTTTGGTCAAAGTGACTAGGGGTAGTGTGATTTTCATAATCAGTGATGTCGAGAAAACCCACTTGTAGAGAAATATTTATGTAAAAACGGCTCGTTTGGGTTGAGAAAATATTTTAGATGAGGAGTGAACAACGTTTCGACCTTCTTCAGTCATCGTCAAGTTCACAAAGAAAGAAAGAGGTAACTGATCGGAAGCTGACCACAGGTTTGAAAGGGGTTGTGTAACTGAGTGTTGGAATGTAGAGGGCATGCTTAGATGTTTGAATATATAATTTTATATTATTTATTTTATTATTATTATTATTATAGGGACTCAGCACATGAAACAAAACAAAAACTCAACATATATATGTAAAATCAGCTCGTTTGGGTTGAGAAAATATTTTACGTAGAAGAGCGAACAACGTTTCGACCTTCTTCGGTCATCGTCAGGTTCACAAAGAAAGAAAGAGGTAACTGACCAGAAGCTGACCACATGTTTGGAAGGGGTTTTGTAACTGAGTGTCGGAATGTAGAGGGCGGTATTAGATGTTTGAATATATAATTTTATATTATTTATTTTATTATATTTAATATAGGTATAAAGGTGTTCCTTTGCATTGGTTTATTTTGGGTTTAAGTTGTTGTATAAGTAAGGCTTCTTTAATTTTGCATTTGTTTATGTTTGTTTCTTTATTTAGTATTTGAGTGTTTTCTATGGTTATGTTGTGTTTATTTGACTTGCAGTGTTTGAAAACGCGTGAAGGTGACTTTTTATGTTCTTTGAATATGGTTTCTATATTTCTACTTGTTTCTCCAATATAGAAGTTGTGACAGTTATCACATTGTATTTTATGAATAATGTTGATGTGGTGTTTGTCAGTGTAGTTTTTACATAGTATAGACCTCAGTTTTGTGCCTGGTTTTTACATAAATATTTCTCTACAAGTGGGTTTTCTTGACATCACTGAAAAACTCAACATACTAAGAAACCAAATAAACACAGCCATAAAACTATGCTCACCAGATAAAATTAACGATGAATTAGACAAAATAAAACAATACTTCATCAACATCAATAAGTTTCCTCCACAAACTGTAAAAAACATTATATGCACACACCCAGACAAAAAGCAAAATCAACCAACAGAAGTAAATATATCTCACGAATCAAAATATCATGAAACCATATAATGCTGCATACCATATATTTCCGACATCAGCAGAAAAATAACCAACATTTGGCAAAAACTAGTAACAAAATGTGACATTCCAGTTAATACCAAATTTATTCAAAAACCAGTCACAAAACTAAGGTCTATACTATGTAAAAACTACACTGACAAACACCACACCAACATTATTTATAAAATACAATGTGATAACTGCCACGACTTCTATATTGGAGAAACAAGTAGAAAAATGGAAACCAGATTCAAAGAACATAAAAAGTCACCTTCACACATTTTCGAACACTGCAAGTCAAATAAACACAACATAACCATAGAAAACACTCAAATACTAAATAAAGAAACAAACATAAACAAACACAGAATTAAAGAAGCCTTACTTACACAACAACTCAAGCCAAAAAAACCAATATAAAGGAACACCTATATTAATAAATATAATAAAACATCTAAGCACACCCTTTACATTCCTACACTAAATTACACAACCCCTTTCAAACATGTGGTCAGCTTCCAGTCAGTTACTTCTTTCTTTGTGAACCTGACGATGACCGAAGAAGGTCAAAACATTGTTCGCTCCTCATCGTAAAATATTTTCTCAACCCAAGCGAGCTGTTTTTACATATATAGGGTGATTTTCATAAATAGATAACTAGTGGCCTGTTTTGTTAGGTTGTCCTTATTGTGCACATAATTAGAATTGAGACTCAAACAGGTCCTTGCTAGATAACCGGTAGGAAACATCCAACCAAATACAGGACCATGCTGTAGAACCAGGAAGGAAGATCTAACCAAGCTTGCTGTGTAAACTGTTCTCAGGACAGAGACCAAAATTTAATAACAAAAAAGGAAATGGAAAACAGATCACACAGTTCTCATTCATAGAATGTTCTTAAGGTGCCATAAATACTACTGAAACCTACATTTTACAAGTTATCACCAACCATTTGTCTTTTGTGAAAACCACTGTGTAAGTGATGTTATTACAAGTAACAATATTGCATTTTTTACTGTAGAACGACATCTAGATGAGGAACAACAACTTTACAGAGATCTGTTCCTGCACTTGAGGTACGGAAGTTTCCGTAACCTCAGTGCTGAGTCTGAGTGGTGGGAGATACAGGAAGACTGCAGTGGTAACACCTATCCTTATCCATTCCTGTCAAGTCGAGATTGCCAGTACCTACGTCTGATTGCTTTCAGTGACAAAGTTTTTCCTTCTGAATTGTCTGTTCTTTCTGGATATGGGTGAGTGTTAATTGTAGTCAGGTACACATTCGATATTTCTTCTGAACTATACTCAAGGAAAAGGTCTGAGTTTTGTTTACAAAAGACTTGTAATTCTTACTAAAAAACTTAAAAGAATTTCCTGAAGGTACATGAAACATGTTAAAAGTTATAATATGGGAACTGATGTTATGAGGTCATCATAATGAGCCATTAGCAAAAAGGTTAATTGGACTAGAATTGTTATTTTAATGTGGATTTTATAATCCTTTTAGAATGGTATCCATCTGTCCTGTATTCCCAAAATTAACCATAGAGCAGTTATGGTGTAACTTTTCACGATGTGCAAGTGTCATATGTTGCACATCATCAGTAAATATTTGAAGGAATCCATACACATTGTATTACATTTTTTAATTAACTTTTAACAATTTTTAATTAACCATTTGTGCTTGCATTTTTTACTTATAAATGCTAACTATCCAGCATGCAAAATAATTTTGATTTTAAGATTAAAAATATTTTTATACATGAAGAAATTGTCAAATTGAGTATTGAAATCTCTGCAACTTTCTTGTATCTATTATTTTCACTACTGTATCTTTGTATGGGTTTGGTAGATTTGACTAACCTTATAACCACCATAAAAAATAAAAAAATAAGTTATAAATTACACATTTTTTTAAACACAATGGTAGTGTTTAATTGGTTCATATTGATAACTCAATGAGCCAGAGTGTAAGAATACTTACTATTATTTAGAATTCCCATATGTTTATACCAAGGACACATCATCAGCATTCTCCTTGAATGTACATACTGATCAAATTTAGGGTCTGAGATAAATGTCATGGTACTCCATGCATTGTCTTAATTATATGGAAAGAAGCTAACAAGAAACTAGCATATGATACCAGTATATGCCAGAATAAATTAATTTAACAGCACCTTGATCAACACAGTATTTAACACTATATATTAAGTTTTGTTGTCATGCCGCGGTCCAAAAGGCATATTGACTTGTCAGTAGAGCAGTTTGTATAAAAGATGGTTGGACTGCTGCAGCCTTGAAATACTTTATAAAATAGTAATTTAATAACATTTTGATTATAAGTTATGACATTTCCTTTAACCAGGAATGACAAGAAGAGACATCTAAATAGGGTTAATCCAGTGTTAGGTCGATGGTATTATATGGACATGCATGTAATGACAAGAAGAGTCATCTAAATAGGGTTAATCCAGTGTTCAGTTGATGGTATTATATGGACATGCATGTAATGACAAGAAGAGTCATCTAAAAAGGGTTAATCCAGTGTTCGGTTGATGGTATTATATGGACATGCATGTAATGACAAGAAGAGTCATCTAAAAAGGGTTAATCCAGTGTTCGGTTGATGGTATTATATGGACATGCATGTAATGACAAGAAGAGTCATCTAAATAGGGTTAATCCAGTGTTTGGTCGATGGTATTATATGGACATGCATGTAATGACAAGAAGAGTCTTCTTAATAGGGTTAATCCAGTGTTTGGTCGATGGTATTATATGGACATACATGTAATGACAAGAAGAGTCATCTAAATAGGGTTAATCCAGTGTTTGGTCGATGGTATTATATGGACATACATGTAATGACAAGAAGAGTCATCTAAATAGGGTTAATCCAGTGTTCGGTCGATAGTATTATATGGACATACACATAATGACAAGAAGAGTCATCTAAATAGGGTTAATCCAGTGTTCGGTTGATGGTATTATATGGACATGCATGTAATGACAAGAAGAGTCATCTAAATAGGGTTAATCCAGTGTTCGGTTGATGGTATTATATGGACATGCATGTAATGTATTTATTTATATAGAATCTTTGTTCCTCCTGTGTATCTTAAAGACTTTGATTCTAGCCTGCTGTTTTTCTGTATTATTTTAAATAAAATTTGTTTTATATGTAGAAATTTTTTCTTGTTAAAGTTCTGTTTTTTCTTAAATCATAAAACTTCCTCCTTCTTGTAACTCTTAAGAGCTGTTATTGCTGTGATGTTATTCTAAGTTACATAATTGATTTATAGCTGTGACTTGGGATTTTTTTTTCTTTCTGTAAACTAAGCAGTAAATTAGTCATGTTTATCTAAAAATCTTCCAACAACTTGAGTGATTTAGAAATCATGTTGTTAAATTAGTCATGTTTGTCTAAAAATCTTCCAGTAACTTGAGTGATTTAAAAATCATATCACTAACTTGATAAGTACAGCAACAAATCTAACTTTATCATAAATTGATTACTGTCAGATTCAGAATATTTTTCTTGTGAAAGTTTATGGTGTAGTTTCAAAGCATTCAGTAGCTTTTAGATGATGTGTAATACTTTACAAATTGGTTTAAACATATGATTGTTATTGTTTGGTTTCAGCATTGTTGGATTGTATACTACATTTGTGCTGGTGGTGTCCAGACTGGTACGTGGTTTTGTTGCAGGCACTAGCTTCACAATAATGTTTGATGACATGCCCTATGTGGATCGTGTCCTTCAGTTGTGTCTTGACATATATCTTGTGCGAGAAAGTGGGGAGTTCACTTTGGAAGAGGACCTCTTCGCCAAACTCATCTTCTTGTACCGGTCACCAGAAACATTGATAACATGGACTCAATATCCACCAGATGACCCAGGAACAAACTAACGTAATCACATTTAACTCAACAGATGTCAATTTACAAGAACATCACTAATTACTAACTAGTGTAGTCATGTTACTTAGTTTACATCAACAGATGTCAGTTTACAAGAACATCACTAATTACTAACTAGTGTAGACATGTTACTTAGTTTACATCAACAGATGTCAGTTTACAGGAACATCACTAATTACTAACTAGTGTAGTCGTGTTGCTTAGTTAACATCAACAGATGTCAGTTTACAGGAACATCACTAATTACTAACTAGTGTAGTCGTGTTGCTTAGTTAACATCAACAGATGTCAGTTTATGAGAACATCACTAATTACTAACTAGTGTAGTCATGTTACTTAGCTTACATCAACAGATGCCAGTTTACAGGAACATCACTAATTACTAACTAGTGTAGTCATGTTACTTAGCTTACATCAACAGATGCCAGTTTACAGGAACATCACTAATTACTAACTAGTGTAGTCGTGTTACTTAGTTAACATCAACAGATGTCAGTTTACGAGAACATCACTAATTACTAACTGGTGTAGTCATGTTACTTAGTTTACATCAACAGATGTCAGTTTACAAGAACATCACTAATTACTAACTAGTGTAGTCATGTTGCTCAGTTAACATCAACAGATGTCAGTTTACAGGAACATCACTAATTACTAACTAGTGTAGTTGTGTTACTTAGTTAACATCAACAGATGTCAGTTTACAGGAACATCATTATTTACTAACTAGTGTAGTCATGTTACTTAGTTTTCATCAACAGGTGTCAGTTTACAGGAACATCATTTATTAACTAGTTTAGTCATGTTATAGTGTATATAATTTAACAAAATTGTGCAGTCTTTCAGTTAATATTATAAAACTTTTACATACAAAACATTATATTTTTATGAAATAAAATAAATATTAGCCCATTAGTATGTTGAATATTTGTTTTGAATAGCAGTTAAAATTAAAAATACTTCACCTCATTTCAAAAATCTCTAATTTCCTTTATTAAATTCCTTTTAAATGCATTTGAAACGTTTTTTTTCAGTAAAATTTTATAGTTTATATGTTATTTTCTCTACCGTAACTGAAAATTGGATCAGTCAATTTGACCAACCTCATTACCAGAAAAAAAATTGACATAATTCTTCTTTTTCATGTGTCAAATCTGCCGCAGACATCGACGACCATGGCATGCCAGACTTCTCTGTTATCAATCCTCCTTATCAACTCGATGTTGCTTATTGAGTTCTTGGTGACAAAGTTATTGAGGCTGTCGATATATTTAGTTCTTTGACACCCTCTACCTTTCCTCTCTTCTATTTTACCACATCGCATCTGTTTCTCTATCCCATTCTTCCTGCAGATGTGTCCTAGAAATTCCATTTGTCTCTTTCTTATAGTTTTCATGAGGGACCTTTTGTATCCTGCCAGTTCCATGACTTCCACATTTGTTTTTCTTTCAGTCCATGATATTATTAGCATCCTTCTAAGGAACTACATTTCAGCAGCTTCTAATCTCTTCTCTGTATCTTTGTTCAGTGTCCAGCTCTCACAGCCATATAAGAAAACAGACCATACTTATGATTTCAAGGTGTTAATTTTAGTGACATTTGTTATGTTCCTGTTTATGAATATGGACTTCATTTTATTGAAAGTATCCTTGGACATTGCAATTCTTTTCTTTATTTCTGTGTCACTTTTTGCATTTGATGTTATAGTGTATCCAAGATATTTGAAGCTTTCGACTTGTTTTATTCTCATGTCCCTGCTGGTTATGCTACATGTGTGTGTAATTGATTGTTTTTAGATAACCATGCACTCTGTTTTCTTTGCATTTAACTGCAAGCCTTTTTCTTCACTCTCGTCTACTGTTGTTGTGAGGAGAGTCTGTAGATTTCGTTCGGAGTCCACAATGAGGACTGTGTCATCAGCGTAGCACAAGTTGTTGATATTGCATCCGCCTACTTTGACTCCCTGATGTTCATTGATGTTTTGTAGGATTATTTCGCTGTATAAGTTAAAAAGATCTGGTGAAAATACACATCCCTGCCTCACCCCTCTTTCAATTGGTCTATATTCACTCAATTCATTTTCAATTTTGATAGCTGCCATTTGCTGCCAGTAAAGGTTTCTAAGGATTCTTATATCTTTAGCATCGATGTTCAGGTCTGACAACATGTCGAATAGGTCACCATGTCTCACTTTGTCAAAGGCTTTAGAATAATCGATAAAACATAGATATAAATCCTTTTGTACTTCCAGTGATCTTTCCATGAGCATGTTTAGAGCGAAAATTTCATTTCTAGTGCCTTTATCAGCTATAAATCCAAACTGAGTGTCAGAAATCTCTGGTCTTATCTTATTCCTCATTCTAGACATGAGCACTCTTAAAAGAACCTTGGTAAGATGACTCATTAGACTAATTATTCTGTGCTGTTCACAGTCAGTTGTTCCGGGCTTTTTCGGCAATGCAATAAAGACTGATTGTTTAAAGTCTTCCGGTATTTCACCCGTGTCATAAATAGTGTTCAGTAGTTTTGTCACTTCCTGGATTCCCACTTCTCTTAGGGCTAATAAAAGTTCAATGGGTATGTCGTCTGGACCAGCTGCTTTGCCTTTATGTGTCTTCTTCATTGCATGTTCCACTTCATCAGGCATAACTGGAAGGCCTTCTGTGTCTATTTCTATGTGTGGGGTTGGGCTTCTGTTGTCGTTGTATAGTTCCCCAATATATTCTGACCATCTGTTAAGTATATCTTTTTTATCCATCAAGATTTCTCCATTCTTAGATTTTAAGCATCCTGTTTTTGCTGATGGAGTCTTTCCTGTCACTTCACTAATTTTCTTATGCATATATTTGCTGTCTTTTACCTTGTTATTTTCAATCTCTGTACACTGGGTGTTAATCCATTCTTCCTTGGCAACATTGCATTTTTTCTTCACAAGTCTATTTATTTTTTGGTATTTTTCCTTATTAGGTTTAGCTTTTCTTCTCTCCTCCATTAGATTAAGGATTTCTGGAGTAATCCATTTTTTGTTTACTCTTTTTCTGGTAGTAGGAATATGTTCTTTAGCAGCTTCGTGGATGCTTTCCTTCATCTTTTGCCATTTTTCTTCAGCAGTATTCAAACTGTCAAGGATATCAAATTTATTCTTCACACATACAATGTATTTCTTCTTCAGCTCTTCATCTTCTTCTAGAAGGTTCAGTTGTAGTCTTGGTTCTTTTTTGGATTTCTTTAACTTTTTCAGTTTGACTACCATGGTTGCTATGACTGGGATGTGATCACTGCTGCAGTCTGCACCTGGCATAGATTTGCTTGATGTTATGGAGTTACGGTATTGTTTTTGCATCAAGATAAAGTCAGTTTGGTTTCTCACTCTGTCTCCAGGGCTTTTCCATGTCCAACATCTTCTTGGATGATTCTTGAACCAAGTATTTATTACAGCGATGTCATGCTCTTTGCACCAATCAACAAGTCTCTCTCCTCTTTCATTTAGCTCTCCGATTCCAAATGGTGCCACTGTTTTGTCTATTTTGTTCTTTCCAACCTTTGGATTGAAGTCTCCCATAATGATTTTAATATCTTGTGATTTTAGCTGTTTCATTGCCTTTTCAATGTCTTCATAAAATCTTTCAATTTCTGTCATGACCTTGTCTGCAGTTGGAGTGTAAGTTTGAATAATGCCGATGTCAAATGGTTTTCCACTAAGTTTTAGAACCAATTATTTAGACATAATTCTAAAATACCCTTTTATTCTTTCTAGAATGACTTCATATTGTAACATGAAGTTTGTAACAGTACACGTGTATTTATAATTAAATGTGTTATTGTCCTTTGAACCATATCCAAGTGATATTTGTGCCATGATAACCTGTGGAACATGCAGCTCATTTTACACTAATAAATTATATTACCCACAATCTGTTCTGAGCTGCTCTCTTATTATTTATTTTACCTAATCTTATCTCAACTAACCAAAAAGATCCCTATCTTTTCATATAGTTACTTTTACCATCATACTTGAAGGATAAATATAAAAATAAAATATGTAACAAATCATTTTTCTTGTTCTCAACTATCAAAGAGTGTTAACCCTAATATTATTATGCTAGTGATATTGCACTTTATAATTTGTGGGTATGGCAAGAGAGGTCTGATTTTCTGTTTGATAACTTTGTAACCAACTGAATAATAAGTAAAATATGGTTTGTCAGATTAATGATGGTTTAACATTGGGTAATTTACATTTAATTTCATATTTTTTCAAGGGGTGGTACACGAATTGGGGATAATGATATGTTAAGAGAAAATGTGTCACACTGGGAATTTCAGGGTCATGTTAAGAGAAAATGTGTCACACTGGGAAATTCAGGGTTTTTTTAGAATATTTTCTTGAATTAAGAATTTGAAACTTATACATCATTATAATGTTGTTTATTAAAGAAGATTTTCTGCTGTATCAATTGGAATAACAAACTAAATTTTGAATGTGAGACATTAAAACTTTGTGTCATGTGCAGTAAAGGATACCATAGTAATAACATTAAAACTTTGTGTCATGTGCAGTAAAGGATACCATAGTAATAACATTAAGACTTTGTGTCATGTGCAGTAAAGGATACCATAGTAATAACATTAAGACTTTGTGTCATGTGCAGTAAAGGATACCATAGTAATAACATTAAAACTTTGTGTCATGTGAAGTAAAGGATGCCATAGTAATGACATTAAGACTTTGTGTCATGTGCAGTAAAGGATACCATAGTAATAACATTAAAACTTTGTGTCATGTGAAGTAAAGGATGCCATAGTAATGACATTAAAACTTTGTGTCATGTGAAGTAAAGGATACCATAGTAATAACATTAAAACTTTGTGTCATGTGCAGTAAAGGACACCATAGTAATAACATTAAGACTTTGTGTCATGTGCAGTAAAGGATACCATAGTAATAACATTAAGACTTTGATGTGCAGTAAAGGATACCATAGTAATAGAATTAATCTACCATCTAACTTTCATGTCTTAGCCAGAGTTCTATTGTCATGAACATAGGATATTTCTGAAATTAACAATGACAGATGAAAACATACAAATTATACATGATAAATCTGTCACTTTTTTATATCAAAAGTTGACAAGTTATAACTCTTGAAAACCAATGAAGTGAAATGTATCATGAGAGATACTGACTGCAACATAGTTTTATACAAGTAAATGTACATTATGAAAAGAATTGATATAATAATAATTATTGCTGAGTTTACCTTCTAACTTCTCCTGGTCCCATAAAAATTAATTCTGTTTATTATTTTATACCTTTTATCATTCTACACATATGAAAGTTCTTTACTTCTAACCTGTTTCTGTCCAGTTTGTTCCTTTTGACTTTCTTTAGAATTCCAGTGTCATGAATCGTAACACTGTTTATTATTATTATTACTTAAAAACAAACTGTTTTTGTATTTCTTGATAGAATCTCTTACTTTTACAGATTTGAATGAAACTTGTTCATCAGTGAGACATCAGACAATTTTTGTGACGAAAGAAGATGTTTAATGGATTCTGCTATTTTTCCAGTGTGTAAAACTATTTAGTGTGTGACAGAAAAAAGAAAAAAAATCTGTACTAGTCTTGGTTTTCTTTAATGTGTTTTGGACAAGTTAAGATTATAGTTTTTTAAACAAATCTGATTCTTTTATTTTCTGAATGTCTTCCAGCTTTCCAGCGAAATACAGCAAATAACAGCTTGTTAATTGTCTTCGTAACATACTTTAAAATAATTTTAGATTGTTTAGCATATGAGCAAATGAACAGCTGTTGTAAGATATGTTTGAAAATATTCATATTTTAGATAAGACACATTATCACAGAACTTTCTACTCTTGGTATATTTTTGGCTTTTACATTTTGAATTTTGTGAACCAAAGTGTACAGTATATAAGATGAAAGTGACCGTAGTTCAGGTAACTTGTTTAAGAAAACAATTCATTCCCTTGTGAACTAATGGTGTTACAGAGTAAGGTGGTCATTTTTATCGATTTTCTAAAATAACTTTAAGTGTGTGAAGCTTCAGATTAGTAGATATTATTAAAACCCACTAACAGCCTTAACTGTACTGGGTTGTAAGGAACCTAAAACAGGTTCTGCTTGTCTTGTTTCACAGCAAGTGTTAATAATTCTCTGTTGAAATTGAGTACATGTTTTCAAATCATGTATCTGTAGAACATATCAATTGGTATATATTTGTTTCACAAGTTTATTAGATTTGATACCAGAGCTTTTGTGGTAAAACTTACTTTAATTTTTTAAATTATGATACATTACTTTCATCAATTAATAACTATATTCCTCTCATCAGGCAGATCATTTCATTGAACAACCACTTTGATAGAATGTAGAATCTGTTAATGCATGATTGTACATCTGTCATAATGTATTTCATTGAACAGACACAGCAATAGAATGTAGAATCTATTAATACACGATTGTACATCTCTCAGAATGTATTTCATTTAATAGGCACAGCAATAGAATATAGAATCTGTTAATACATGATTGTACATCTGTCAGAATATATTTCATTTAACAACCACTTTGATAGAATGTAGAATCCATTAATACATGATTGTACATCTGTCAGAATATATTTCATTTAACAACCACTTTGATAGAATGTAGAATCTATTAATACATGATTGTACATCTGTCAGAATGTATTTCATTTAACAAGCACAGCAATAGAATATAGAATCCAATAATGCATGATTGTACATCTGTCAGAATGTATTTCATTTAACAGGCACAGCAATAGAATGTAGAATCCATTAATACATGATTGTACATCTGTCAGAATGTGTTTCATTTAACAGGCACAGCAATAGAATGTAGAATCTATTAATGCACGATTGTACATCTGTCAGAATGTGTTTCATTAAACAGGCACAGCAATAGAATGTAGAATCCATTAATACATGATTGTACATCTGTCAGAATGTATTTCATTTAACAGGCACAGCAATAGAATGTAGAATCTATTAATACATGATTGTACATCTGTCACAATGTATTTCATTTAACAGGCACAACAATAGAATGTAGAATCTATTAATACATGATTTTCCATCTGTCAGAATGTATTTCATTTAACAGGCACAGCAATAGAATATAGAATCCAATAATACATGATTGTACATCTGTCAGAATATATTTCATTTAACAGGCACAGCAATAGAATGTAGAATCCATTAATACATGATTGTACATCTGTCAGAATGTATTTCATTTAACAGGCACAGCAATAGAATGTAGAATCTGTTAATACATGATTGTATATCTGTCAGAATGTATTTCATTTAACAGGCACAGCAATAGAATGTAGAATCTATTAATACATGATTGTACATTTATCAGAATGTATTTCATTTAAGAGGCACAGCAATAGAATGTAGAATCTGTTAATACATGATTGTACATCTATCAGAATATATTTCATTTAACAACCACTTTGATAGAATGTAGAATTCATTAATACATGATTGTACATCTGTCAGAATGTGTTTCATTTAACAAGCACAGCAATAGAATATAGAATCCATTAATACATGATTGTACATCTGTCAGAATGTATTTCATTTAACAAGCACAGCAATAGAACGTAGAATCTATTAATACATGATTGTACATCTGTCAGAATGTATTCCATTTAACAAGCACAGCAATAGAATGTAGAATCTATTAATAGAGGATTGTACATCTCTCAGAATGTATTTCATTTAACATGCACAGCAATAGAATGTAGAATCTGTTAATACATGATTGTACATCTGTCAGAATGTGTTTCATTTAACAAGCACAGCAATAGAATATAGAATCCATTAATACATGATTGTACATCTGTCAGAATGTATTTCATTTAACAGGCACAGCAGTAGAATATAGAATCCATTAATACATCATTGTACATCTGTCAGAATGTATTTCATTTAACAGGCACAACAGTAGAACGTAGAATCCATTAATACATGATTTTACTTCTATCAGAATGTATTTCATTTAACATGCACAGCAATAGAATGTAGAATCCGTTAATACATGATTGTACATCTGTCAGAATATATTTCATTCAACAGGCACAGCAATAGAACGTAGAATCCATTAATACATGATTGTACATCTATGAGAATATATATCATTTAACAACCACTTTGATAGAATGTAGAATCCATTAATACATGATTGTACATCTGTCAGACTGTGTTTCATTTAACAAGCACAGCAATAGAATGTAGAATCCATTAATACATGATTGTACATCTGTCAGACTGTGTTTCATTTAACAAGCACAGCAATAGAATGTAGAATCCATTAATACATGATTGTACATCAGTCAGAATGTATTTCATTTAACAGGCACAACAATAGAATGTAGAATCCATTAATACATGATTGTACATCTGTCAGAATGTATTTCATTTAACAGGCACAGCAATACAATGTAGAATCTGTTAATACATGATTGTATATCTGTCAGAATGTATTTCATTTAACAGGCACAGCAATAGAATGTAGAATCCGTTAATACATGATTGTACATCTGTGAGATTGTATTTCATTTAACAGGCACAGCACTAGAATGTAGAATCTATTAATACATGATTGTACATCTGTCAGAATGTATTTCATTTAACAGGCACAGCAATAGAACGTAGAATCCATTAATACATGATTGTACATCTGTAGAATATATTTCATTTAACAACCACTTTGATAGAATGTAGAATCCATTAATATATGATTGTACATCTGTCAGAATGTATTTCATTTAACAAGTACAGCAATAGAATGTAGAATCCATTAATCCATGATTGTACATCTGTCTGAATATATTTCATTTAACAGGCACAGCAATAGAACGTAGAATCCATTAATACATGATTGTACATCTGTCAGAATATATTTCATTTAACAACCACTTTGATAGAATGTAGAATCCATTAATACATGATTGTACATCTGTCAGAATGTGTTTCATTTAACAAGCACAGCAATAGAATATAGAATCCATTAATACATGATTGTGCATCTGTCAGAATGTATTTCATTTAACAGGCACAGCAATAGAATGTAGAATCTATTAATACATGATTGTACATTTATCAGAATGTATTTCATTTAAGAGGCACAGCAATAGAATGTAGAATCTGTTAATACATGATTGTACATCTGTCAGAATGTATTTCATTTAACAAGCACAGCAATAGAATGTAGAATCCGTTAATACATGATTGTACATCTGTCAGAATGTATTTCATTTAACAGGCACAGCAATAGAATGTAGAATCTATTAATACATGATTGTACATCTGTCAGAATGTATTTCATTTAACAGGCACAGCAATAGAATGTAGAATCTATTAATAGAGGATTGTACATCTCTCAGAATGTATTTCATTTAACATGCACAGCAATAGAATGTAAAGTCTGTTAATACATGATTGTACATCTGTGAGAATGTATTTCATTCAACAGGCACAGCAATAGAACGTAGAATCCATTAATACATGATTGTACATCTATCAGAATATATTTCATTTAACAACCTCTTTGATAGAATGTAGAATCCATTAATACATGATTGTACATCTGTCAGAATGTGTTTCATTTAACAAGCACAGCAATAGAATGTAGAATCCATTAATACATGATTGTACATCTGTCAGAATGTGTTTCATTTAACAAGCACAGCAATAGAATGTAGAATCCATTAATACATGATTGTACATCTGTCAGAATGTATTTCATTTAACAGGCACAGCACTAGAATGTAGAATCTATTAATACATGATTATACATCTGTCAGAATGTATTTCATTTAACAGGCACAGCAATAGAATGTAGAATCTGTTAATACATGATTGTACATCTGTCAGAATGTATTTCATTTAACAAGCACAGCAATAGAATATAGAATCCAATAATACATGATTGTACATCTGTCAGAATGTGTTTCATTTAACAAGCACAGCAATAGAACGTAGAATCCATTAATACATGATTCTACATCTGTCAGAATATATTTCATTTAACAACCACTTTGATAGAATGTAGAATCCATTAATACATGATTGTACATCTGTCAGAATGTATTTCATTTAACAGGCACAGCAATAGAACGTAGAATCTATTAATACATAATTGTACATCTGTCAGAATGTATTTCGTTTAAGAGGCACAACAGTAGAATGTAGAATCCATTAATACATGGTTTTACTTCTATCAGAATGTATTTCATTGAACAGGCACAGCAATAGAATGTAGAATCCGTTAATACATGATTGTACATCTGTCAGAATATATTTCATTTAACAGGCACAGCAATAGAACGTAGAATCCATTAATACATGATTGTACATCTGTCAGAATATATTTCATTTAACAACCACTTTGATAGAATGTAGAATCCATTAATACATGATTGTACATCTGTCAGAATGTGTTTCATTTAACAAGCACAGCAATAGAATATAGAATATATTAATACATGATTGTGCATTTGTCAGAATTTATTTCATTTAACAGGCACAGCAATAGAATGTAGAATCTATTAATACATGATTATACATTTTTCAGAATGTATTTCATTTAAGAGGCACAGCAATAGAATGTAGAATCTGTTAATACGTGATTGTACATCTGTCAGAATGTATTTCATTTAACAAGCACAGCAATAGAATGTAGAATCTGTTAATACATGATTGTACATGTGTCTGAATGTATTTCATTTAACAAGCACAGCAATAGAATGTAGAATCCGTTAATACATGATTGTACATCTGTCAGAATGTATTTCATTTAACAGGCACAGCACTAGAATGTAGAATCCATTAATACATGATTGTACATCTGTCAGAATGTGTTTCATTTAACAAGCACAGCAATAGAATATAGAATCCATTAATACATGATTGTACATCTGTCAGAATGTATTTCATTTAACAGGCACAGCAGTAGAATATAGAATCCATTAATACATCATTGTACATCTGTCAGAATGTATTTCATTTAACAGGCACAACAGTAGAACGTAGAATCCATTAATACATGATTTTACTTCTATCAGAATGTATTTCCTTTAACATGCACAGCAATAGAATGTAGAATCCGTTAATACATGATTGTACATCTGTCAGAATATATTTCATTCAACAGGCACAGCAATAGAACGTAGAATCCATTAATACATGATTGTACATCTATCAGAATATATATCATTTAACAACCACTTTGATAGAATGTAGAATCCATTAATACATGATTGTACATCTGTCAGACTGTGTTTCATTTAACAAGCACAGCAATAGAATGTAGAATCCATTAATACATGATTGTACATCAGTCAGAATGTGTTTCATTTAACAAGCACAGCAATAGAATGTAGAATCCATTAATACATGATTGTACATCTGTCAGAATGTATTTCATTTAACAGGCACAACAATAGAATGTAGAATCCATTAATACATGATTGTACATCTGTCAGAATGTATTTCATTTAACAGGCACAGCAATAGAATGTAGAATCTGTTAATACATGATTGTATATCTGTCAGAATGTATTTCATTTAACAGGCACAGCAATAGAATGTAGAATCCGTTAATACATGATTGTACATCTGTGAGATTGTATTTCATTTAACAGGCACAGCACTAGAATGTAGAATCTATTAATACATGATTGTACATCTGTCAGAATGTATTTCATTTAACAGGCACAGCAATAGAACGTAGAATCCATTAATACATGATTGTACATCTGTAGAATATATTTCATTTAACAACCACTTTGATAGAATGTAGAATCCATTAATACATGATTGTACATCTGTCAGAATGTATTTCATTTAACAAGTACAGCAATAGAATGTATAATCCATTAATCCATGATTGTACATCTGTCTGAATATATTTCATTTAACAGGCACAGCAATAGAACGTAGAATCCATTAATACATGATTGTACATCTGTCAGAATATATTTCATTTAACAACCACTTTGATAGAATGTAGAATCCATTAATACATGATTGTACATCTGTCAGAATGTGTTTCATTTAACAAGCACAGCAATAGAATATAGAATCCATTAATACATGATTGTGCATCTGTCAGAATGTATTTCATTTAACAGGCACAGCAATAGAATGTAGAATCTATTAATACATGATTGTACATTTATCAGAATGTATTTCATTTAAGAGGCACAGCAATAGAATGTAGAATCTGTTAATACATGATTGTACATCTGTCAGAATGTATTTCATTTAACAAGCACAGCAATAGAATGTAGAATCCGTTAATACATGATTGTACATCTGTCAGAATGTATTTCATTTAACAGGCACAGCAATAGAATGTAGAATCTATTAATACAGGATTGTACATCTCTCAGAATGTATTTCATTTAACATGCACAGCAATAGAATGTAAAGTCTGTTAATACATGATTGTACATCTGTGAGAATGTATTTCATTCAACAGGCACAGCAATAGAACGTAGAATCCATTAATACATGATTGTACATCTATCAGAATATATTTCATTTAACAACCTCTTTGATAGAATGTAGAATCCATTAATACATGATTGTACATCTGTCAGAATGTGTTTCATTTAACAAGCACAGCAATAGAATGTAGAATCCATTAATACATGATTGTACATCTGTCAGAATGTGTTTCATTTAACAAGCACAGCAATAGAATGTAGAATCTATTAATACATGATTGTACATCTGTCAGAATGTATTTCATTTAACAGGCACAGAAATAGAATGTAGAATCTATTAATACATGATTGTACATCTGTCAGAATGTATTTCATTTAACAGGCACAGCAATAGAATGTAGAATCTGTTAATACATGATTGTACATCTGTCAGAATGTATTTCATTTAACAAGCACAGCAATAGAATATAGAATCCATTAATACATGATTGTACATCTGTCAGAATGTATTTCATTTAACAGGCACAGCAATAGAATGTAGAAACTCTTAATACATGATTGTACATCTGTCAGAATGTATTTCATTTAACAGGCACAGCAATAGAATGTAGAATCCATTAATACATGATTGTACATCTGTCAGAATGTATTTCATTTAACAAGCACAGCAATAGAATGTAGAATCCATTAATACATGATTGTACATCTGTCAGAATATATTTCATTTAACAACCACTTTGATAGAATGTAGAATCCATTAATACATGATTGTACATCTGTCAGAATGTATTTCATTTAACAGGCACAGCAATAGAATGTAGAATCTATTAATACATGATTGTACATCTGTCAGAATGTATTTCATTTAACAGGCACAGCAATAGAATGTAGAATCCATTAATACATGATTGTACATCTGTCAGAATGTATTTCATTTAACAGGCACAGCAATAGAATGTAGAATCCATTAATACATGATTGTACATCTGTCAGAATGTATTTCATTTAACAGGCACAGCAATAGAATGTAGAATCCATTAATACATGATTGTACATCTGTCAGAATGTATTTCATTTAACAGGCACAGCAATAGAATGTAGAATCCATTAATACATGATTGTACATCTGTCAGAATGTATTTCATTTAACAGGCACAGCAATAGAATGTAGAATCCATTAATACATGATTGTACATCTGTCAGAATGTATTTCATTTAACAGGCACAGCAATAGAATGTAGAATCCATTAATACATGATTGTACATCTGTCAGAATGTATTTCATTTAACAGGCACAGCAATAGAATGTAGAATCCATTAATACATGATTGTACATCTGTCAGAATGTATTTCATTTAACAGGCACAGCAATAGAATGTAGAATCCATTAATACATGATTGTACATCTGTCAGAATGTATTTCATTTAACAGGCACAGCAATAGAATGTAGAATCCATTAATACATGATTGTACATCTGTCAGAATGTATTTCATTTAACAGGCACAGCAATAGAATGTAGAATCCATTAATACATGATTGTACATCTGTCAGAATGTATTTCATTTAACAGGCACAGCAATAGAATGTAGAATCCATTAATACATGATTGTACATCTGTCAGAATGTATTTCATTTAACAGTAGCACATTGCAATAGAATGTAGAATCCAATAGAATGTAGATTAATACATGATTGTACATCTGTCAGAATGTATTTCATTTAACAGGCACAGCAATAGAATGTAGAATCCATTAATACATGATTGTACATCTGTCAGAATGTATTTCATTTAACAGGCACAGCAATAGAATGTAGAATCCATTAATACATGATTGTACATCTGTCAGAATGTATTTCATTTAACAGGCACAGCAATAGAATGTAGAATCCATTAATACATGATTGTACATCTGTCAGAATGTATTTCATTTAACAGGCACAGCAATAGAATGTAGAATCCATTAATACATGATTGTACATCTGTCAGAATGTATTTCATTTAACAGGCACAGCAATAGAATGTAGAATCCATTAATTAATACATGATTGTACATCTGTCAGAATGTATTTCATTTAACAGGCACAGCAATAGAATGTAGAATCCATTAATACATGATTGTACATCTGTCAGAATGTATTTCATTTAACAGGCACAGCAATAGAATGTAGAATCCATTAATACATGATTGTACATCTGTCAGAATGTATTTCATTTAACAGGCACAGCAATAGAATGTAGAATCATGATTGTACATTAATACATGATTGTACATCTGTCAGAATGTATTTCATTTAACAGGCACAGCAATAGAATGTAGAATCCATTAATACATGATTGTACATCTGTCAGAATGTATTTCATTTAACAGGCACAGCAATAGAATGTAGAATCCATTAATACATGATTGTACATCTGTCAGAATGTATTTCATTTAACAGGCACAGCAATAGAATGTAGAATCCATTAATACATGATTGTACATCTGTCAGAATGTATTTCATTTAACAGGCACAGCAATAGAATGTAGAATCCATTAATACATGATTGTACATCTGTCAGAATGTATTTCATTTAACAGGCACAGCAATAGAATGTAGAATCCATTAATACATGATTGTACATCTGTCAGAATGTATTTCATTTAACAGGCACAGCAATAGAATGTAGAATCCATTAATACATGATTGTACATCTGTCAGAATGTATTTCATTTAACAGGCACAGCAATAGAATGTAGAATCCATTAATACATGATTGTACATCTGTCAGAATGTATTTCATTTAACAGGCACAGCAATAGAATGTAGAATCCATTAATACATGATTGTACATCTGTCAGAATGTATTTCATTTAACAGGCACAGCAATAGAATGTAGAATCCATTAATACATGATTGTACATCTGTCAGAATGTATTTCATTTCAATAGAATAGAATATTAATACATGATTGTACATCTGTCAGAATGTATTTCATTTAACAGCACAGCAATAGAATGTAGAATCCATTAATACATGATTGTACATCTGTCAGAATGTATTTCATTTAACAGGCACAGCAATAGAATGTAGAATCCATTAATACATGATTGTACATCTGTCAGAATGTATTTCATTTAACAGGCACAGCATTAATACATGATTGTACATCTGTCAGAATGTATTTCATTTAACAGGCACAGCAATAGAATGTAGAATCCATTAATACATGATTGTACATCTGTCAGAATGTATTTCATTTAACAGGCACAGCAATAGAATGTAGAATCCATTAATACATGATTGTACATCTGTCAGAATGTATTTCATTTAACATGTAGCACAGCAATAGAATGTAGAATCCATTAATACATGATTGTACATCTGTCAGAATGTATTTCATTTAACAGGCACAGCAATAGAATGTAGAATCCATTAATACATGATTGTACATCTGTCAGAATGTATTTCATTTAACAGGCACAGCAATAGAATGTAGAATCCATTAATACATGATTGTACATCTGTCAGAATGTATTTCATTTAACATAGAATGTAGAATCCATTAATACACATCTGTCAGAATGTATTTCATTTAACAGGCACAATAGAATGTAGAATCCATTAATACATGATTGTACATCTGTCAGAATGTATTTCATTTAACAGGCACAGCAATAGAATGTAGAATCCATTAATACATGATTGTACATCTGTCAGAATGTATTTCATTTAACAGGCACAGCAATAGAATGTAGAATCCATTAATACATGATTGTACATCTGTCAGAATGTATTTCATTTAACAGGCACAGCAATAGAATGTAGAATCCATTAATACATGATTGTACATCTGTCAGAATGATTTCATTTAACAGGCACAGCAATAGAATGTAGAATCCATTAATACATGATTGTACATCTGTCAGAATGTATTTCATTTAACAGGCACAGCAATAGAATGTAGAATCCATTAATACATGATTGTACATCTGTCAGAATGTATTTCATTTAACAGGCACAGCAATAGAATGTAGAATCCATTAATACATGATTGTACATCTGTCAGAATGTATTTCATTTAACATTGGTCAGAATGTACAGCACAGCAATAGAATGTAGAATCCATTAATACATGATTGTACATCTGTCAGAATGTATTTCATTTAACAGGCACAGCAATAGAATGTAGAATCCATTAATACATGATTGTACATCTGTCAGAATGTATTTCATTTAACAGGCACAGCAATAGAATGTAGAATCCATTAATACATGATTGTACATCTGTCAGAATGTATTTCATTTAACAGGCACAGCAATAGAATGTAGAATCCATTAATACATGATTGTACATCTGTCAGAATGTATTTCATTTAACAGGCACAGCAATAGAATGTAGAATCCATTAATACATGATTGTACATCTGTCAGAATGTATTTCATTTAACAGGCACAGCAATAGAATGTAGAATCATTAATACATGATTGTACATCTGTCAGAATGTATTTCATTTAACAGCACAGCAATAGAATGTAGAATCCATTAATACATGATTGTACATCTGTCAGAATGTATTTCATTTAACAGTAGCACAGCAATAGAATGTAGAATCCATTAATACATGATTGTACATCTGTCAGAATGTATTTCATTTAACAGGCACAGCAATAGAATGTAGAATCCATTAATACATGATTGTACATCTGTCAGAATGTATTTCATTTAACAGGCACAGCAATAGAATGTAGAATCCATTAATACATGATTGTACATCTGTCAGAATGTATTTCATTTAACAGGCACAGCAATAGAATGTAGAATCCATTAATACATGATTGTACATCTGTCAGAATGTATTTCATTTAACAGGCACAGCAATAGAATGTAGAATCCATTAATACATGATTGTACATCTGTCAGAATGTATTTCATTTAACAGGCACAGCAATAGAATGTAGAATCCATTAATACATGATTGTACATCTGTCAGAATGTATTTATTTCAATAGAATGTAGAATCCATTAATACATGATTGTACATCTGTCAGAATGTATTTCACAGCAATAGAATGTAGAATCCATTAATACATGATTGTACATCTGTCAGAATGTATTTCATTTAACAGGCACAGCAATAGAATGTAGAATCCATTAATACATGATTGTACATCTGTCAGAATGTATTTCATTTAACAGGCACAGCAATAGAATGTAGAATCCATTAATACATGATTGTACATCTGTCAGAATGTATTTCATTTAACAGGCACAGCAATAGAATGTAGAATCCATTAATACATGATTGTACATCTGTCAGAATGTATTTCATTTACATCTGTCAGAATGTATTTCATTTAACAGCACAGCAATAGAATGTAGAATCCATTAATACATGATTGTACATCTGTCAGAATGTATTTCATTTAACAGGCACAGCAATAGAATGTAGAATCCATTAATACATGATTGTACATCTGTCAGAATGTATTTCATTTAACAGGCACAGCAATAGAATGTAGAATCCATTAATACATGATTGTACATCTGTCAGAATGTATTTCATTTAACATGGCACAGCAATAGAATGTAGAATCCATTAATACATGATTGTACATCTGTCAGAATGTATTTCATTTAACAGGCACAGCAATAGAATGTAGAATCCATTAATACATGATTGTACATCTGTCAGAATGTATTTCATTTAACAGGCACAGCAATAGAATGTAGAATCCATTAATACATGATTGTACATCTGTCAGAATGTATTTCATTTAACAGGCACAGCAATAGAATGTAGAATCCATTAATACATGATTGTACATCTGTCAGAATGTATTTCATTTAACAGGCACAGCAATAGAATGTAGAATCCATTAATACATGATTGTACATCTGTCAGAATGTATTTCATTTAACAGGCACAGCAATAGAATGTAGAATCCATTAATACATGATTGTACATCTGTCAGAATGTATTTCATTTAACAGGCACAGCAATAGAATGTAGAATCCATTAATACATGATTGTACATCTGTCAGAATGTATTTCATTTAACAGGCACAGCAATAGAATGTAGAATCCATTAATACATGATTGTACATCTGTCAGAATGTATTTCATTTAACAGGCACAGCAATAGAATGTAGAATCCATTAATACATGATTGTACATCTGTCAGAATGTATTTCATTTACACAGAATGCACAGCAATAGAATGTAGAATCCATTAATACATGATTGTACATCTGTCAGAATGTATTTCATTTAACAGGCACAGCAATAGAATGTAGAATCCATTAATACATGATTGTACATCTGTCAGAATGTATTTCATTTAACAGGCACAGCAATAGAATGTAGAATCCATTAATACATGATTGTACATCTGTCAGAATGTATTTCATTTAACAGGCACAGCAATAGAATGTAGAATCCATTAATACATGATTGTACATCTGTCAGAATGTATTTCATTTAACAGGCACAGCAATAGAATGTAGAATCCATTAATACATGATTGTACATCTGTCAGAATGTATTTCATTTAACAGGCACAGCAATAGAATGTAGAATCCATTAATACATGATTGTACATCTGTCAGAATGTATTTCATTTAACAGGCACAGCAATAGAATGTAGAATCCATTAATACATGATTGTACATCTGTCAGAATGTATTTCATTTAACAGGCACAGCAATAGAATGTAGAATCCATTAATACATGATTGTACATCTGTCAGAATGTATTTCATTTAACAGCAATAGCACAGCAATAGAATGTAGAATCCAATAGAATGTAGAATTAATACATGATTGTACATCTGTCAGAATGTATTTCATTTAACAGGCACAGCAATAGAATGTAGAATCCATTAATACATGATTGTACATCTGTCAGAATGTATTTCATTTAACAGGCACAGCAATAGAATAGAATGTAGAATCCATTAATACATGATTGTACATCTGTCAGAATGTATTTCATTTACATCTGTCAGAATGTATTTCATTTAACAGGCACAGCAATAGAATGTAGAATCCATTAATACATGATTGTACATCTGTCAGAATGTATTTCATTTAACAGGCACAGCAATAGAATGTAGAATCCATTAATACATGATTGTACATCTGTCAGAATGTATTTCATTTAACAGGCACAGCAATAGAATGTAGAATCCATTAATACATGATTGTACATCTGTCAGAATGTATTTCATTTAACAAGCACAGCATGTAGCATTAATACATAGAATGTAGATAGAATGTAGAATCCATGATTGTACATCTGTCAGAATGTATTTCATTTAACAGGCACAGCAATAGAATGTAGAATCCATTAATACATGATTGTACATCTGTCAGAATGTATTTCATTTAACAGGCACAGCAATAGAATGTAGAATCCATTAATACATGATTGTACATCTGTCAGAATGTATTTCATTTAACAGGCACAGCAATAGAATGTAGAATCCATTAATACATGATTGTACATCTGTCAGAATGTATTTCATTTAACAGGCACAGCAATAGAATGTAGAATCCATTAATACATGATTGTACATCTGTCAGAATGTATTTCATTTAACAGGCACAGCAATAGAATGTAGAATCCATTAATACATGATTGTACATCTGTCAGAATGTATTTCATTTAACAGGCACAGCAATAGAATGTAGAATCCATTAATACATGATTGTACATCTGTCAGAATGTATTTCATTTAACAGGCACAGCAATAGAATGTAGAATCCATTAATACATGATTGTACATCTGTCAGAATGTATTTCATTTAACAGGCACAGCAATAGAATGTAGAATCCATTAATACATGATTGTACATCTGTCAGAATGTATTTCATTTAACAGAATGCACAGCAATAGAATGTAGAATCCATTAATACATGATTGTACATCTGTCAGAATGTATTTCATTTAACAGGCACAGCAATAGAATGTAGAATCCATTAATACATGATTGTACATCTGTCAGAATGTATTTCATTTAACAGGCACAGCAATAGAATGTAGAATCCATTAATACATGATTGTACATCTGTCAGAATGTATTTCATTTAACATGGCACAGCAATAGAATGTAGAATCCATTAATACATGATTGTACATCTGTCAGAATGTATTTCATTTAACAGGCACAGCAATAGAATGTAGAATCCATTAATACATGATTGTACATCTGTCAGAATGTATTTCATTTAACAGGCACAGCAATAGAATGTAGAATCCATTAATACATGATTGTACATCTGTCAGAATGTATTTCATTTAACAGGCACAGCAATAGAATGTAGAATCCATTAATACATGATTGTACATCTGTCAGAATGTATTTCATTTAACATCTGCACAGCAATAGAATGTAGAATCCATTAATACATGATTGTACATCTGTCAGAATGTATTTCATTTAACAGGCACAGCAATAGAATGTAGAATCCATTAATACATGATTGTACATCTGTCAGAATGTATTTCATTTAACAGGCACAGCAATAGAATGTAGAATCCATTAATACATGATTGTACATCTGTCAGAATGTATTTCATTTAACAGGCACAGCAATAGAATGTAGAATCCATTAATACATGATTGTACATCTGTCAGAATGTATTTCATTTAACAGGCACAGCAATAGAATGTAGAATCCATTAATACATGATTGTACATCTGTCAGAATGTATTTCATTTAACAGGCACAGCAATAGAATGTAGAATCCATTAATACATGATTGTACATCTGTCAGAATGTATTTCATTTAACAGGCACAGCAATAGAATGTAGAATCCATTAATACATGATTGTACATCTGTCAGAATGTATTTCATTTAACAGGCACAGCAATAGAATGTAGAATCCATTAATACATGATTGTACATCTGTCAGAATGTATTTCATTTAACAGGCACAGCAATAGAATGTAGAATCCATTAATTGATTGTACAATACATAGAATTAGAATCCATTAATACATGATTGTACTGTCAGAATGTATTTCATTTAACAGGCACAGCAATAGAATGTAGAATCCATTAATACATGATTGTACATCTGTCAGAATGTATTTCATTTAACAAGCACAGCAATAGAATGTAGAATCCATTAATACATGATTGTACATCTGTCAGAATGTATTTCATTTAACAGGCACAGCAATAGAATGTAGAATCCATTAATACATGATTGTACATCTGTCAGAATGTATTTCATTTAACAGGCACAGCAATAGAATGTAGAATCCATTAATACATGATTGTACATCTGTCAGAATGTATTTCATTTAACAGGCACAGCAATAGAATGTAGAATCCATTAATACATGATTGTACATCTGTCAGAATGTATTTCATTTAACAGAATGCACAGCAATAGAATGTAGAATCCATTAATACATGATTGTACATCTGTCAGAATGTATTTCATTTAACAGGCACAGCAATAGAATGTAGAATCCATTAATACATGATTGTACATCTGTCAGAATGTATTTCATTTAACAGGCACAGCAATAGAATGTAGAATCCATTAATACATGATTGTACATCTGTCAGAATGTATTTCATTTAACAGGCACAGCAATAGAATGTAGAATCCATTAATACATGATTGTACATCTGTCAGAATGTATTTCATTTAACACACAGCAATAGAATGTAGAATCCATTAGAATGATTGTAATCTGTCAGAATTAATACATGATTGTACATCTGTCAGAATGTATTTCATTTAACAGTAGAATCCATTAATACACAGCAATAGAATAGAATGTAGAATCCATTAATACATGATTGTACATCTGTCAGAATGTATTTCATTTAACAGGCACAGCAATAGAATGTAGAATCCATTAATACATGATTGTACATCTGTCAGAATGTATTTCATTTAACAGGCACAGCAATAGAATGTAGAATCCATTAATACATGATTGTACATCTGTCAGAATGTATTTCATTTAACAGGCACAGCAATAGAATGTAGAATCCATTAATACATGATTGTACATCTGTCAGAATGTATTTCATTTAACAGGCACAGCAATAGAATGTAGAATCCATTAATACATGATTGTACATCTGTCAGAATGTATTTCATTTAACAGGCACAGCAATAGAATGTAGAATCCATTAATACATGATTGTACATCTGTCAGAATGTATTTCATTTAACAGGCACAGCAATAGAATGTAGAATCCATTAATACATGATTGTACATCTGTCAGAATGTATTTCATTTAACAGGCACAGCAATAGAATGTAGAATCCATTAATACATGATTGTACATCTGTCAGAATGTATTTCATTTAACAGGCACAGCAATAGAATGTAGAATCCATTAATACATGATTGTACATCTGTCAGAATGTATTTCATTTAACAGGCACAGCAATAGAATGTAGAATCCATTAATACATGATTGTACATCTGTCAGAATGTATTTCATTTAACATGATTGCACAGCAATAGAATGTAGAATCCATTAATACATGATTGTACATCTGTCAGAATGTATTTCATTTAACAGGCACAGCAATAGAATGTAGAATCCATTAATACATGATTGTACATCTGTCAGAATGTATTTCATTTAACAGGCACAGCAATAGAATGTAGAATCCATTAATACATGATTGTACATCTGTCAGAATGTATTTCATTTAACAGAATGTATTTCACAGCACAGCAATAGAATGTAGAATCCATTAATACATGATTGTACATCTGTCAGAATGTATTTCATTTAACAGGCACAGCAATAGAATGTAGAATCCATTAATACATGATTGTACATCTGTCAGAATGTATTTCATTTAACAGGCACAGCAATAGAATGTAGAATCCATTAATACATGATTGTACATCTGTCAGAATGTATTTCATTTAACAGGCACAGCAATAGAATGTAGAATCCATTAATACATGATTGTACATCTGTCAGAATGTATTTCATTTAACAGGCACAGCAATAGAATGTAGAATCCATTAATACATGATTGTACATCTGTCAGAATGTATTTCATTTAACAGGCACAGCAATAGAATGTAGAATCCATTAATACATGATTGTACATCTGTCAGAATGTATTTCATTTAACAGGCACAGCAATAGAATGTAGAATCCATTAATACATGATTGTACATCTGTCAGAATGTATTTCATTTAACAGGCACAGCAATAGAATGTAGAATCCATTAATACATGATTGTACATCTGTCAGAATGTATTTCATTTAACAGGCACAGCAATAGAATGTAGAATCCATTAATACATGATTGTACATCTGTCAGAATGTATTTCATTTAACAGGCACAGCAATAGAATGTAGAATCCATTAATACATGATTGTACATCTGTCAGAATGTATTTCATTTAACAGGCACAGCAATAGAATGTAGAATCCATTAATACATGATTGTACATCTGTCAGAATGTATTTCATTTAACAGGCACAGCAATAGAATGTAGAATCCATTAATACATGATTGTACATCTGTCAGAATGTATTTCATTTAACAGGCACAGCAATAGAATGTAGAATCCATTAATACATGATTGTACATCTGTCAGAATGTATTTCATTTAACAGGCACAGCAATAGAATGTAGAATCCATTAATACATGATTGTACATCTGTCAGAATGTATTTCATTTAACAGGCACAGCAATAGAATGTAGAATCCATTAATACATGATTGTACATCTGTCAGAATGTATTTCATTTAACAGGCACAGCAATAGAATGTAGAATCCATTAATACATGATTGTACATCTGTCAGAATGTATTTCATTTAACAGGCACAGCAATAGAATGTAGAATCCATTAATACATGATTGTACATCTGTCAGAATGTATTTCATTTAACAGTCACACAGCAATAGAATGTAGAATCCATTAATACATGATTGTACATCTGTCAGAATGTATTTCATTTAACAGGCACAGCAATAGAATGTAGAATCCATTAATACATGATTGTACATCTGTCAGAATATTTCATTTCAGAATGTATTTCATTTAACAGAATGTATTTCATTTAACACAGCAATAGAATGTAGAATCCATTAATACATGATTGTACATCTGTCAGAATGTATTTCATTTAACAGGCACAGCAATAGAATGTAGAATCCATTAATACATGATTGTACATCTGTCAGAATGTATTTCATTTAACAACACAGCAATAGAATGTAGAATCCATTAATACATGATTGTACATGTAGAATGTATTTAATACATGATTGTACATCTGTCAGAATGTATTTCATTAATACATGATTGTACATCTGTCAGAATGTATTTCATTTAACAGGCACAGCAATAGAATGTAGAATCCATTAATACATGATTGTACATCTGTCAGAATGTATTTCATTTAACAGGCACAGCAATAGAATGTAGAATCCATTAATACATGATTGTACATCTGTCAGAATGTATTTCATTTAACAGGCACAGCAATAGAATGTAGAATCCATTAATACATGATTGTACATCTGTCAGAATGTATTTCATTTAACAGGCACAGCAATAGAATGTAGAATCCATTAATACATGATTGTACATCTGTCAGAATGTATTTCATTTAACAGGCACAGCAATAGAATGTAGAATCCATTAATACATGATTGTACATCTGTCAGAATGTATTTCATTTAACAGGCACAGCAATAGAATGTAGAATCCATTAATACATGATTGTACATCTGTCAGAATGTATTTCATTTAACAGGCACAGCAATAGAATGTAGAATCCATTAATACATGATTGTACATCTGTCAGAATGTATTTCATTTAACAGGCACAGCAATAGAATGTAGAATCCATTAATACATGATTGTACATCTGTCAGAATGTATTTCATTTAACAGGCACAGCAATAGAATGTAGAATCCATTAATACATGATTGTACATCTGTCAGAATGTATTTCATTTAACAGGCACAGCAATAGAATGTAGAATCCATTAATACATGATTGTACATCTGTCAGAATGTATTTCATTTAACAGGCACAGCAATAGAATGTAGAATCCATTAATACATGATTGTACATCTGTCAGAATGTATTTCATTTAACAGGCACAGCAATAGAATGTAGAATCCATTAATACATGATTGTACATCTGTCAGAATGTATTTCATTTAACATGATTGCACAGCAATAGAATGTAGAATCCATTAATACATGATTGTACATCTGTCAGAATGTATTTCATTTAACAGGCACAGCAATAGAATGTAGAATCCATTAATACATGATTGTACATCTGTCAGAATGTATTTCATTTAACAGGCACAGCAATAGAATGTAGAATCCATTAATACATGATTGTACATCTGTCAGAATGTATTTCATTTAACAGGCACAGCAATAGAATGTAGAATCCATTAATACATGATTGTACATCTGTCAGAATGTATTTCATTTAACAGGCACAGCAATAGAATGTAGAATCCATTAATACATGATTGTACATCTGTCAGAATGTATTTCATTTAACAGGCACAGCAATAGAATGTAGAATCCATTAATACATGATTGTACATCTGTCAGAATGTATTTCATTTAACAGGCACAGCAATAGAATGTAGAATCCATTAATACATGATTGTACATCTGTCAGAATGTATTTCATTTAACAGGCACAGCAATAGAATGTAGAATCCATTAATACATGATTGTACATCTGTCAGAATGTATTTCATTTAACAGGCACAGCAATAGAATGTAGAATCCATTAATACATGATTGTACATCTGTCAGAATGTATTTCATTTAACAGGCACAGCAATAGAATGTAGAATCCATTAATACATGATTGTACATCTGTCAGAATGTATTTCATTTACATCTGTCAGAATGTATTTCAAGCACAGCAATAGACATGTAGAATCCATTAATACATGATTGTACATCTGTCAGAATGTATTTCATTTAACAGGCACAGCAATAGAATGTAGAATCCATTAATACATGATTGTACATCTGTCAGAATGTATTTCATTTAACAGGCACAGCAATAGAATGTAGAATCCATTAATACAGGCACAGCAATAGAATGTAGAATCCATTAATACATGATTGTACATCTGTCAGAATGTATTTCATTTAACAGGCACAGCAATAGAATGTAGAATCCATTAATACATGATTGTACATCTGTCAGAATGTATTTCATTTAACAGGCACAGCAATAGAATGTAGAATCCATTAATACATGATTGTACATCTGTCAGAATGTATTTCATTTAACAGGCACAGCAATAGAATGTAGAATCCATTAATACATGATTGTACATCTGTCAGAATGTATTTCATTTAACAGGCACAGCAATAGAATGTAGAATCCATTAATACATGATTGTACATCTGTCAGAATGTATTTCATTTAACAGGCACAGCAATAGAATGTAGAATCCATTAATACATGATTGTACATCTGTCAGAATGTATTTCATTTAACAGGCACAGCAATAGAATGTAGAATCCATTAATACATGATTGTACATCTGTCAGAATGTATTTCATTTAACATGATTGCACAGCAATAGAATGTAGAATCCATTAATACATGATTGTACATCTGTCAGAATGTATTTCATTTAACAGGCACAGCAATAGAATGTAGAATCCATTAATACATGATTGTACATCTGTCAGAATGTATTTCATTTAACAGGCACAGCAATAGAATGTAGAATCCATTAATACATGATTGTACATCTGTCAGAATGTATTTCATTTAACAGGCACAGCAATAGAATGTAGAATCCATTAATACATGATTGTACATCTGTCAGAATGTATTTCATTTAACAGGCACAGCAATAGAATGTAGAATCCATTAATACATGATTGTACATCTGTCAGAATGTATTTCATTTAACAGGCACAGCAATAGAATGTAGAATCCATTAATACATGATTGTACATCTGTCAGAATGTATTTCATTTAACAGGCACAGCAATAGAATGTAGAATCCATTAATACATGATTGTACATCTGTCAGAATGTATTTCATTTAACAGGCACAGCAATAGAATGTAGAATCATTAATACATGATTGTACATCTGTCAGAATGTATTTCATTTACAATAGAATGTAGAATCCATTAATACATGATTGTACATCTGTCAGAATGTATTTCATTTAACAGCACAGCAATAGAATGTAGAATCCATTAATACATGATTGTACATCTGTCAGAATGTATTTCATTTAACAGGCACAGCAATAGAATGTAGAATCCATTAATACATGATTGTACATCTGTCAGAATGTATTTCATTTAACAGGCACAGCAATAGAATGTAGAATCCATTAATACATGATTGTACATCTGTCAGAATGTATTTCATTTAACAGGCACAGCAATAGAATGTAGAATCCATTAATACATGATTGTACATCTGTCAGAATGTATTTCATTTAACAGGCACAGCAATAGAATGTAGAATCCATTAATACATGATTGTACATCTGTCAGAATGTATTTCATTTAACAGGCACAGCAATAGAATGTAGAATCCATTAATACATGATTGTACATCTGTCAGAATGTATTTCATTTAACAGGCACAGCAATAGAATGTAGAATCCATTAATACATGATTGTACATCTGTCAGAATGTATTTCATTTAACAGGCACAGCAATAGAATGTAGAATCCATTAATACATGATTGTACATCTGTCAGAATGTATTTCATTTAACAGGCACAGCAATAGAATGTAGAATCCATTAATACATGATTGTACATCTGTCAGAATGTATTTCATTTAACAGGCACAGCAATAGAATGTAGAATCCATTAATACATGATTGTACATCTGTCAGAATGTATTTCATTTAACAGGCACAGCAATAGAATGTAGAATCCATTAATACATGATTGTACATCTGTCAGAATGTATTTCATTTAACAGGCACAGCAATAGAATGTAGAATCCATTAATACATGATTGTACATCTGTCAGAATGTATTTCATTTAACAGGCACAGCAATAGAATGTAGAATCCATTAATACATGATTGTACATCTGTCAGAATGTATTTCATTTAACAGGCACAGCAATAGAATGTAGAATCCATTAATACATGATTGTACATCTGTCAGAATGTATTTCATTTAACAGGCACAGCAATAGAATGTAGAATCCATTAATACATGATTGTACATCTGTCAGAATGTATTTCATTTAACAGGCACAGCAATAGAATGTAGAATCCATTAATACATGATTGTACATCTGTCAGAATGTATTTCATTTAACAGGCACAGCAATAGAATGTAGAATCCATTAATACATGATTGTACATCTGTCAGAATGTATTTCATTTAACAGGCACAGCAATAGAATGTAGAATCCATTAATACATGATTGTACATCTGTCAGAATGTATTTCATTTAACAGGCACAGCAATAGAATGTAGAATCCATTAATACATGATTGTACATCTGTCAGAATGTATTTCATTTAACAGGCACAGCAATAGAATGTAGAATCCATTAATACATGATTGTACATCTGTCAGAATGTATTTCATTTAACAGGCACAGCAATAGAATGTAGAATCCATTAATACATGATTGTACATCTGTCAGAATGTATTTCATTTAACAGGCACAGCAATAGAATGTAGAATCCATTAATACATGATTGTACATCTGTCAGAATGTATTTCATTTAACAGGCACAGCAATAGAATGTAGAATCCATTAATACATGATTGTACATCTGTCAGAATGTATTTCATTTAACAGGCACAGCAATAGAATGTAGAATCCATTAATACATGATTGTACATCTGTCAGAATGTATTTCATTTAACAGGCACAGCAATAGAATGTAGAATCCATTAATACATGATTGTACATCTGTCAGAATGTATTTCATTTAACAGGCACAGCAATAGAATGTAGAATCCATTAATACATGATTGTACATCTGTCAGAATGTATTTCATTTAACAGGCACAGCAATAGAATGTAGAATCCATTAATACATGATTGTACATCTGTCAGAATGTATTTCATTTAACAGGCACAGCAATAGAATGTAGAATCCATTAATACATGATTGTACATCTGTCAGAATGTATTTCATTTAACAGGCACAGCAATAGAATGTAGAATCCATTAATACATGATTGTACATCTGTCAGAATGTATTTCATTTAACAGGCACAGCAATAGAATGTAGAATCCATTAATACATGATTGTACATCTGTCAGAATGTATTTCATTTAACAGGCACAGCAATAGAATGTAGAATCCATTAATACATGATTGTACATCTGTCAGAATGTATTTCATTTAACAGGCACAGCAATAGAATGTAGAATCCATTAATACATGATTGTACATCTGTCAGAATGTATTTCATTTAACAGGCACAGCAATAGAATGTAGAATCCATTAATACATGATTGTACATCTGTCAGAATGTATTTCATTTAACAGGCACAGCAATAGAATGTAGAATCCATTAATACATGATTGTACATCTGTCAGAATGTATTTCATTTAACAGGCACAGCAATAGAATGTAGAATCCATTAATACATGATTGTACATCTGTCAGAATGTATTTCATTTAACAGGCACAGCAATAGAATGTAGAATCCATTAATACATGATTGTACATCTGTCAGAATGTATTTCATTTAACAGGCACAGCAATAGAATGTAGAATCCATTAATACATGATTGTACATCTGTCAGAATGTATTTCATTTAACAGGCACAGCAATAGAATGTAGAATCCATTAATACATGATTGTACATCTGTCAGAATGTATTTCATTTAACAGGCACAGCAATAGAATGTAGAATCCATTAATACATGATTGTACATCTGTCAGAATGTATTTCATTTAACAGGCACAGCAATAGAATGTAGAATCCATTAATACATGATTGTACATCTGTCAGAATGTATTTCATTTAACATGGCACAGCAATAGAATGTAGAATCCATTAATACATGATTGTACATCTGTCAGAATGTATTTCATTTAACAGGCACAGCAATAGAATGTAGAATCCATTAATACATGATTGTACATCTGTCAGAATGTATTTCATTTAACAGGCACAGCAATAGAATGTAGAATCCATTAATACATGATTGTACATCTGTCAGAATGTATTTCATTTAACAGGCACAGCAATAGAATGTAGAATCCATTAATTAATACATGATTGTAGAATCATTAATCATGATTGTACATGTCAGAATTTCATTTAACAGGCACAGCAATAGAATGTAGAATCCATTAATACATGATTGTACATCTGTCAGAATGTATTTCATTTAACAGGCACAGCAATAGAATGTAGAATCCATTAATACATGATTGTACATCTGTCAGAATGTATTTCATTTAACAGGCACAGCAATAGAATGTAGAATCCATTAATACATGATTGTACATCTGTCAGAATGTATTTCATTTAACAGGCACAGCAATAGAATGTAGAATCCATTAATACATGATTGTACATCTGTCAGAATGTATTTCATTTAACAGGCACACAATAGAATAGAATCCATTAATACATGATTGTACATCTGTCAGAATGTATTTCATTTAACAGTAGCACAGCAATAGAATGTAGAATCCATTAATACATGATTGTACATCTGTCAGAATGTATTTCATTTAACAGGCACAGCAATAGAATGTAGAATCCATTAATACATGATTGTACATCTGTCAGAATGTATTTCATTTAACAGGCACAGCAATAGAATGTAGAATCCATTAATACATGATTGTACATCTGTCAGAATGTATTTCATTTAACAGGCACAGCAATAGAATGTAGAATCCATTAATACATGATTGTACATCTGTCAGAATGTATTTCATTTAACAGGCACAGCAATAGAATGTAGAATCCATTAATACATGATTGTACATCTGTCAGAATGTATTTCATTTAACAGGCACAGCAATAGAATGTAGAATCCATTAATACATGATTGTACATCTGTCAGAATGTATTTCATTTAACAGGCACAGCAATAGAATGTAGAATCCATTAATACATGATTGTACATCTGTCAGAATGTATTTCATTTAACAGGCACAGCAATAGAATGTAGAATCCATTAATACATGATTGTACATCTGTCAGAAGAATTTCCAGAATGTATTTCATTTAACAGGCACAGCAATAGAATGTAGAATTAATACATGATTGTACATCTGTCAGAATGTATTTCATTTAACATGATTGCACAGCAATAGAATGTAGAATCCATTAATACATGATTGTACATCTGTCAGAATGTATTTCATTTAACAGGCACAGCAATAGAATGTAGAATCCATTAATACATGATTGTACATCTGTCAGAATGTATTTCATTTAACAGGCACAGCAATAGAATGTAGAATCCATTAATACATGATTGTACATCTGTCAGAATTTGCACAGCAATATAGAATTAATACATGATTGTACATCTGTCAGAATGGCACAGCAATAGAATGTAGAATCCATTAATACATGATTGTACATCTGTCAGAATGTATTTCATTTAACAGGCACAGCAATAGAATGTAGAATCCATTAATACATGATTGTACATCTGTCAGAATGTATTTCATTTAACAGGCACAGCAATAGAATGTAGAATCCATTAATACATGATTGTACATCTGTCAGAATGTATTTCATTTAACAGGCACAGCAATAGAATGTAGAATCCATTAATACATGATTGTACATCTGTCAGAATGTATTTCATTTAACAGGCACAGCAATAGAATGTAGAATCCATTAATACATGATTGTACATCTGTCAGAATGTATTTCATTTAACAGGCACAGCAATAGAATGTAGAATCCATTAATACATGATTGTACATCTGTCAGAATGTATTTCATTTAACAGGCACAGCAATAGAATGTAGAATCCATTAATACATGATTGTACATCTGTCAGAATGTATTTCATTTAACAGGCACAGCAATAGAATGTAGAATCCATTAATACATGATTGTACATCTGTCAGAATGTATTTCATTTAACAGGCACAGCAATAGAATGTAGAATCCATTAATACATGATTGTACATCTGTCAGAATGTATTTCATTTAACAGGCACAGCAATAGAATGTAGAATCCATTAATACATGATTGTACATCTGTCAGAATGTATTTCATTTAACAGGCACAGCAATAGAATGTAGAATCCATTAATACATGATTGTACATCTGTCAGAATGTATTTCATTTAACAGGCACAGCAATAGAATGTAGAATCCATTAATACATGATTGTACATCTGTCAGAATGTATTTCATTTAACAGGCACAGCAATAGAATGTAGAATCCATTAATACATGATTGTACATCTGTCAGAATGTATTTCATTTAACAGGCACAGCAATAGAATGTAGAATCCATTAATACATGATTGTACATCTGTCAGAATGTATTTCATTTAACAGGCACAGCAATAGAATGTAGAATCCATTAATACATGATTGTACATCTGTCAGAATGTATTTCATTTAACAGGCACAGCAATAGAATGTAGAATCCATTAATACATGATTGTACATCTGTCAGAATGTATTTCATTTAACAGGCACAGCAATAGAATGTAGAATCCATTAATACATGATTGTACATCTGTCAGAATGTATTTCATTTAACAGGCACAGCAATAGAATGTAGAATCCATTAATACATGATTGTACATCTGTAGAATGTAGATTTCATTTAACAGGCACAGCAATAGAATGTAGAATCCATTAATACATGATTGTACATCTGTCAGAATGTATTTCATTTAACAGGCACAGCAATAGAATGTAGAATCCATTAATACATGATTGTACATCTGTCAGAATGTATTTCATTTAACAGGCACAGCAATAGAATGTAGAATCCATTAATACATGATTGTACATCTGTCAGAATGTATTTCATTTAACAGGCACAGCAATAGAATGTAGAATCCATTAATACATGATTGTACATCTGTCAGAATGTATTTCATTTCAGAATGTATTAATACATGATTGTACATCTGTCAGAATGTATTTCATTTAGCACAGCAATAGAATGTAGAATCCATTAATACATGATTGTACATCTGTCAGAATGTATTTCATTTAACAGGCACAGCAATAGAATGTAGAATCCATTAATACATGATTGTACATCTGTCAGAATGTATTTCATTTAACAGGCACAGCAATAGAATGTAGAATCCATTAATACATGATTGTACATCTGTCAGAATGTATTTCATTTAACAGGCACAGCAATAGAATGTAGAATCCATTAATACATGATTGTACATCTGTCAGAATGTATTTCATTTAACAGAATGCACAGCAATAGAATGTAGAATCCATTAATACATGATTGTACATCTGTCAGAATGTATTTCATTTAACAGGCACAGCAATAGAATGTAGAATCCATTAATACATGATTGTACATCTGTCAGAATGTATTTCATTTAACAGGCACAGCAATAGAATGTAGAATCCATTAATACATGATTGTACATCTGTCAGAATGTATTTCATTTAACAGGCACAGCAATAGAATGTAGAATCCATTAATACATGATTGTACATCTGTCAGAATGTATTTCATTTAACAGGCACAGCAATAGAATGTAGAATCCATTAATACATGATTGTACATCTGTCAGAATGTATTTCATTTAACAGGCACAGCAATAGAATGTAGAATCCATTAATACATGATTGTACATCTGTCAGAATGTATTTCATTTAACAGGCACAGCAATAGAATGTAGAATCCATTAATACATGATTGTACATCTGTCAGAATGTATTTCATTTAACAGGCACAGCAATAGAATGTAGAATCCATTAATACATGATTGTACATCTGTCAGAATGTATTTCATTTAACAGGCACAGCAATAGAATGTAGAATCCATTAATACATGATTGTACATCTGTCAGAATGTATTTCATTTAACAGGCACAGCAATAGAATGTAGAATCCATTAATACATGATTGTACATCTGTCAGAATGTATTTCATTTAACAGGCACAGCAATAGAATGTAGAATCCATTAATACATGATTGTACATCTGTCAGAATGTATTTCATTTAACAGGCACAGCAATAGAATGTAGAATCCATTAATACATGATTGTACATCTGTCAGAATGTATTTCATTTAACAGGCACAGCAATAGAATGTAGAATCCATTAATACATGATTGTACATCTGTCAGAATGTATTTCATTTAACAGGCACAGCAATAGAATGTAGAATCCATTAATACATGATTGTACATCTGTCAGAATGTATTTCATTTAACAGGCACAGCAATAGAATGTAGAATCCATTAATACATGATTGTACATCTGTCAGAATGTATTTCATTTAACAGGCACAGCAATAGAATGTAGAATCCATTAATACATGATTGTACATCTGTCAGAATGTATTTCATTTAACAGGCACAGCAATAGAATGTAGAATCCATTAATACATGATTGTACATCTGTCAGAATGTATTTCATTTAACAGGCACAGCAATAGAATGTAGAATCCATTAATACATGATTGTACATCTGTCAGAATGTATTTCATTTAACAGGCACAGCAATAGAATGTAGAATCCATTAATACATGATTGTACATCTGTCAGAATGTATTTCATTTAACAGGCACAGCAATAGAATGTAGAATCCATTAATACATGATTGTACATCTGTCAGAATGTATTTCATTTAACAGGCACAGCAATAGAATGTAGAATCCATTAATACATGATTGTACATCTGTCAGAATGTATTTCATTTAACAGGCACAGCAATAGAATGTAGAATCCATTAATACATGATTGTACATCTGTCAGAATGTATTTCATTTAACAGGCACAGCAATAGAATGTAGAATCCATTAATACATGATTGTACATCTGTCAGAATGTATTTCATTTAACAGGCACAGCAATAGAATGTAGAATCCATTAATACATGATTGTACATCTGTCAGAATGTATTTCATTTAACAGGCACAGCAATAGAATGTAGAATCCATTAATACATGATTGTACATCTGTCAGAATGTATTTCATTTAACAGGCACAGCAATAGAATGTAGAATCCATTAATACATGATTGTACATCTGTCAGAATGTATTTCATTTAACAGGCACAGCAATAGAATGTAGAATCCATTAATACATGATTGTACATCTGTCAGAATGTATTTCATTTAACAGGCACAGCAATAGAATGTAGAATCCATTAATACATGATTGTACATCTGTCAGAATGTATTTCATTTAACAGGCACAGCAATAGAATGTAGAATCCATTAATACATGATTGTACATCTGTCAGAATGTATTTCATTTAACAGGCACAGCAATAGAATGTAGAATCCATTAATACATGATTGTACATCTGTCAGAATGTATTTCATTTAACAGGCACAGCAATAGAATGTAGAATCCATTAATACATGATTGTACATCTGTCAGAATGTATTTCATTTAACAGGCACAGCAATAGAATGTAGAATCCATTAATACATGATTGTACATCTGTCAGAATGTATTTCATTTAACAGGCACAGCAATAGAATGTAGAATCCATTAATACATGATTGTACATCTGTCAGAATGTATTTCATTTAACAGGCACAGCAATAGAAGCAATAGAAGAATCCATTAATACATGATTGTACATCTGTCAGAATGTATTTCATTTAACAGGCACAGCAATAGAATGTAGAATCCATTAATACATGATTGTACATCTGTCAGAATGTATTTCATTTAACAGGCACAGCAATAGAATGTAGAATCCATTAATACATGATTGTACATCTGTCAGAATGTATTTCATTTAACAGGCACAGCAATAGAATGTAGAATCCATTAATACATGATTGTACATCTGTCAGAATGTATTTCATTTAACAGGCACAGCAATAGAATGTAGAATCCATTAATACATGATTGTACATCTGTCAGAATGTATTTCATTTAACAGGCACAGCAATAGAATGTAGAATCCATTAATACATGATTGTACATCTGTCAGAATGTATTTCATTTAACAGGCACAGCAATAGAATGTAGAATCCATTAATACATGATTGTACATCTGTCAGAATGTATTTCATTTAACAGGCACAGCAATAGAATGTAGAATCCATTAATACATGATTGTACATCTGTCAGAATGTATTTCATTTAACAGGCACAGCAATAGAATGTAGAATCCATTAATACATGATTGTACATCTGTCAGAATGTATTTCATTTAACAGGCACAGCAATAGAATGTAGAATCCATTAATACATGATTGTACATCTGTCAGAATGTATTTCATTTAACAGGCACAGCAATAGAATGTAGAATCCATTAATACATGATTGTACATCTGTCAGAATGTATTTCATTTAACAGGCACAGCAATAGAATGTAGAATCCATTAATACATGATTGTACATCTGTCAGAATGTATTTCATTTAACAGGCACAGCAATAGAATGTAGAATCCATTAATACATGATTGTACATCTGTCAGAATGTATTTCATTTAACAGGCACAGCAATAGAATGTAGAATCCATTAATACATGATTGTACATCTGTCAGAATGTATTTCATTTAACAGGCACAGCAATAGAATGTAGAATCCATTAATACATGATTGTACATCTGTCAGAATGTATTTCATTTAACAGGCACAGCAATAGAATGTAGAATCAGCAATAGAATGTAGAATTAATACATGATTGTACATCTGTCAGAATGTATTTCATTTAACAGGCACAGCAATAGAATGTAGAATCCATTAATACATGATTGTACATCTGTCAGAATGTATTTCATTTAACAGGCACAGCAATAGAATGTAGAATCCATTAATACATGATTGTACATCTGTCAGAATGTATTTCATTTAACAGGCACAGCAATAGAATGTAGAATCCATTAATACATGATTGTACATCTGTCAGAATGTATTTCATTTAACAGGCACAGCAATAGAATGTAGAATCCATTAATACATGATTGTACATCTGTCAGAATGTATTTCATTTAACAGGCACAGCAATAGAATGTAGAATCCATTAATACATGATTGTACATCTGTCAGAATGTATTTCATTTAACAGGCACAGCAATAGAATGTAGAATCCATTAATACATGATTGTACATCTGTCAGAATGTATTTCATTTAACAGGCACAGCAATAGAATGTAGAATCCATTAATACATGATTGTACATCTGTCAGAATGTATTTCATTTAACAGGCACAGCAATAGAATGTAGAATCCATTAATACATGATTGTACATCTGTCAGAATGTATTTCATTTAACAGGCACAGCAATAGAATGTAGAATCCATTAATACATGATTGTACATCTGTCAGAATGTATTTCATTTAACAGGCACAGCAATAGAATGTAGAATCCATTAATACATGATTGTACATCTGTCAGAATGTATTTCATTTAACAGGCACAGCAATAGAATGTAGAATCCATTAATACATGATTGTACATCTGTCAGAATGTATTTCATTTAACAGGCACAGCAATAGAATGTAGAATCCATTAATACATGATTGTACATCTGTCAGAATGTATTTCATTTAACAGGCACAGCAATAGAATGTAGAATCCATTAATACATGATTGTACATCTGTCAGAATGTATTTCATTTAACAGGCACAGCAATAGAATGTAGAATCCATTAATACATGATTGTACATCTGTCAGAATGTATTTCATTTAACAGGCACAGCAATAGAATGTAGAATCCATTAATACATGATTGTACATCTGTCAGAATGTATTTCATTTAACAGGCACAGCAATAGAATGTAGAATCCATTAATACATGATTGTACATCTGTCAGAATGTATTTCATTTAACAGGCACAGCAATAGAATGTAGAATCCATTAATACATGATTGTACATCTGTCAGAATGTATTTCATTTAACAGGCACAGCAATAGAATGTAGAATCAGAATGTATTTCATTAATACATGATTGTACATCTGTCAGAATGTATTTCATTTAACAGGCACAGCAATAGAATGTAGAATCCATTAATACATGATTGTACATCTGTCAGAATGTATTTCATTTAACAGGCACAGCAATAGAATGTAGAATCCATTAATACATGATTGTACATCTGTCAGAATGTATTTCATTTAACAGGCACAGCAATAGAATGTAGAATCCATTAATACATGATTGTACATCTGTCAGAATGTATTTCATTTAACAGGCACAGCAATAGAATGTAGAATCCATTAATACATGATTGTACATCTGTCAGAATGTATTTCATTTAACAGGCACAGCAATAGAATGTAGAATCCATTAATACATGATTGTACATCTGTCAGAATGTATTTCATTTAACATTTAACAGGCACAGCAATAGAATGTAGAATCCATTAATACATGATTGTACATCTGTCAGAATGTATTTCATTTAACAGGCACAGCAATAGAATGTAGAATCCATTAATACATGATTGTACATCTGTCAGAATGTATTTCATTTAACAGGCACAGCAATAGAATGTAGAATCCATTAATACATGATTGTACATCTGTCAGAATGTATTTCATTTAACAGGCACAGCAATAGAATGTAGAATCCATTAATACATGATTGTACATCTGTCAGAATGTATTTCATTTAACAGGCACAGCAATAGAATGTAGAATCCATTAATACATGATTGTACATCTGTCAGAATGTATTTCATTTAACAGGCACAGCAATAGAATGTAGAATCCATTAATACATGATTGTACATCTGTCAGAATGTATTTCATTTAACAGGCACAGCAATAGAATGTAGAATCCATTAATACATGATTGTACATCTGTCAGAATGTATTTCATTTAACAGGCACAGCAATAGAATGTAGAATCCATTAATACATCAGAATGTATTAATACATTTACATCTGTCAGAATGTATTTCATTTAACAGGCACAGCAATAGAACATTAATACATGATTGTACATCTGTCAGAATGTATTTCATTTAACAGGCACAGCAATAGAATGTAGAATCCATTAATACATGATTGTACATCTGTCAGAATGTATTTCATTTAACAGGCACAGCAATAGAATGTAGAATCCATTAATACATGATTGTACATCTGTCAGAATGTATTTCATTTAACAGGCACAGCAATAGAATGTAGAATCCATTAATACATGATTGTACATCTGTCAGAATGTATTTCATTTAACAGGCACAGCAATAGAATGTAGAATCCATTAATACATGATTGTACATCTGTCAGAATGTATTTCATTTAACATGATTGCACAGCAATAGAATGTAGAATCCATTAATACATGATTGTACATCTGTCAGAATGTATTTCATTTAACAGAATGCACAGCAATAGAATGTAGAATCCATTAATACATGATTGTACATCTGTCAGAATGTATTTCATTTAACAGGCACAGCAATAGAATGTAGAATCCATTAATACATGATTGTACATCTGTCAGAATGTATTTCATTTAACAGGCACAGCAATAGAATGTAGAATCCATTAATACATGATTGTACATCTGTCAGAATGTATTTCATTTAACAGAATGCACATCTGCAATAGAATGTAGAATCCATTAATACATGATTGTACATCTGTCAGAATGTATTTCATTTAACAGGCACAGCAATAGAATGTAGAATCCATTAATACATGATTGTACATCTGTCAGAATGTATTTCATTTAACAGGCACAGCAATAGAATGTAGAATCCATTAATACATGATTGTACATCTGTCAGAATGTATTTCATTTAACAGGCAACAATAGAATGTAGAATCCATTAATACATGATTGTACATCTGTCAGAATGTATTTCATTTAACAGGCACAGAATAGAATGTAGAATCCATTAATACATGATTGTACATCTGTCAGAATGTATTTCATTTAACAGGCACAGCAATAGAATGTAGAATCCATTAATACATGATTGTACATCTGTCAGAATGTATTTCATTTAACAGGCACAGCAATAGAATGTAGAATCCATTAATACATGATTGTACATCTGTCAGAATGTATTTCATTTAACATCTGGCACAGCAATAGAATGTAGAATCCATTAATACATGATTGTACATCTGTCAGAATGTATTTCATTTAACAGGCACAGCAATAGAATGTAGAATCCATTAATACATGATTGTACATCTGTCAGAATGTATTTCATTTAACAGGCACAGCAATAGAATGTAGAATCAATAGAATTGTAGAATCCAATAGAATGTAGAATTAATACATGATTGTACATCTGTCAGAATGAATATTTCATTTAACATGGCACAGCAATAGAATGTAGAATCCATTAATACATGATTGTACATCTGTCAGAATGTATTTCATTTAACAGGCACAGCAATAGAATGTAGAATCCATTAATACATGATTGTACATCTGTCAGAATGTATTTCATTTAACAGGCACAGCAATAGAATGTAGAATCCATTAATACATGATTGTACATCTGTCAGAATGTATTTCATTTAACAGGCACAGCAATAGAATGTAGAATCCATTAATACATGATTGTACATCTGTCAGAATGTATTTAACATGGCACAGCAATAGAATGTAGAATCCATTAATACATGATTGTACATCTGTCAGAATGTATTTCATTTAACAGCACAGCAATAGAATGTAGAATCCATTAATACATGATTGTACATCTGTCAGAATGTATTTCATTTAACAGGCACAGCAATAGAATGTAGAATCCATTAATACATGATTGTACATCTGTCAGAATGTATTTCATTTAACAGGCACAGCAATAGAATGTAGAATCCATTAATACATGATTGTACATCTGTCAGAATGTATTTCATTTAACAGGCACAGCAATAGAATGTAGAATCCATTAATACATGATTGTACATCTGTCAGAATGTATTTCATTTAACAGGCACAGCAATAGAATGTAGAATCCATTAATACATGATTGTACATCTGTCAGAATGTATTTCATTTAACAGGCACAGCAATAGAATGTAGAATCCATTAATACATGATTGTACATCTGTCAGAATGTATTTCATTTAACACAGCACATGATTGTACATCTGTCAGAATGTATTTCATTTAACAGGCACAGCAATAGAATGTAGAATCCATTAATACATGATTGTACATCTGTCAGAATGTATTTCATTTAACAGGCACAGCAATAGAATGTAGAATCCATTAATACATGATTGTACATCTGTCAGAATGTATTTCATTTAACAGGCACAGCAATAGAATGTAGAATCCATTAATACATGATTGTACATCTGTCAGAATGTATTTCATTTAACAGGCACAGCAATAGAATGTAGAATCTGTCAGAATGTATTTCATTAATACATGATTGTACATCTGTCAGAATGTATTTCATTTAACAGGCACAGCAATAGAATGTAGAATCCATTAATACATGATTGTACATCTGTCAGAATGTATTTCATTTAACAGGCACAGCAATAGAATGTAGAATCCATTAATACATGATTGTACATCTGTCAGAATGTATTTCATTTAACAGGCACAGCAATAGAATGTAGAATCCATTAATACATGATTGTACATCTGTCAGAATGTATTTCATTTAACAGGCACAGCAATAGAATGTAGAATCCATTAATACATGATTGTACATCTGTCAGAATGTATTTCATTTAACAGGCACAGCAATAGAATGTAGAATCCATTAATACATGATTGTACATCTGTCAGAATGTATTTCATTTAACATGTATTTCATTTAACAGGCACAGCAATAGAATGTAGAATCCATTAATACATGATTGTACATCTGTCAGAATGTATTTCATTTAACAGGCACAGCAATAGAATGTAGAATCCATTAATACATGATTGTACATCTGTCAGAATGTATTTCATTTAACAGGCACAGCAATAGAATGTAGAATCCATTAATACATGATTGTACATCTGTCAGAATGTATTTCATTTAACAGGCACAGCAATAGAATGTAGAATCCATTAATACATGATTGTACATCTGTCAGAATGTATTTCATTTAACAGGCACAGCAATAGAATGTAGAATCCATTAATACATGATTGTACATCTGTCAGAATGTATTTCATTTAACAGGCACAGCAATAGAATGTAGAATCCATTAATACATGATTGTACATCTGTCAGAATGTATTTCATTTAACAGGCACAGCAATAGAATGTAGAATCCATTAATACATGATTGTATCATCAGAATGTATTTCATTTCAATAGAATGTAGAATCCATTAATACATGATTGTACATCTGTCAGAATGTATTTCATTTAACAGGCACAGCAATAGAATGTAGAATCCATTAATACATGATTGTACATCTGTCAGAATGTATTTCATTTAACAGAATGCACAGCAATAGAATGTAGAATCCATTAATACATGATTGTACATCTGTCAGAATGTATTTCATTTAACAGGCACAGCAATAGAATGTAGAATCCATTAATACATGATTGTACATCTGTCAGAATGTATTTCATTTAACAGGCACAGCAATAGAATGTAGAATCCATTAATACATGATTGTACATCTGTCAGAATGTATTTCATTTAACAGGCACAGCAATAGAATGTAGAATCCATTAATACATGATTGTACATCTGTCAGAATGTATTTCATTTAACAGGCACAGCAATAGAATGTAGAATCCATTAATACATGATTGTACATCTGTCAGAATGTATTTCATTTAACAGGCACAGCAATAGAATGTAGAATCCATTAATACATGATTGTACATCTGTCAGAATGTATTTCATTTAACAGGCACAGCAATAGAATGTAGAATCCATTAATACATGATTGTACATCTGTCAGAATGTATTTCATTTAACAGGCACAGCAATAGAATGTAGAATCCATTAATACATGATTGTACATCTGTCAGAATGTATTTCATTTAACAGGCACAGCAATAGAATGTAGAATCCATTAATACATGATTGTACATCTGTCAGAATGTATTTCATTTAACAGGCACAGCAATAGAATGTAGAATCCATTAATACATGATTGTACATCTGTCAGAATGTATTTCATTTAACAGGCACAGCAATAGAATGTAGAATCCATTAATACATGATTGTACATCTGTCAGAATGTATTTCATTTAACAGGCACAGCAATAGAATGTAGAATCCATTAATACATGATTGTACATCTGAATCCATTAATCAGAATGTATTTCATTTAACAGGCACAGCAATAGAATGTAGAATCCATTAATACATGATTGTACATCTGTCAGAATGTATTTCATTTAACATCTGCACAGCAATAGATAGAATGTAGAATCCATTAATACATGATTGTACATCTGTCAGAATGTATTTCATTTAACAGGCACAGCAATAGAATGTAGAATCCATTAATACATGATTGTACATCTGTCAGAATGTATTTCATTTAACAGGCACAGCAATAGAATGTAGAATCCATTAATACATGATTGTACATCTGTCAGAATGTATTTCATTTAACAGGCACAGCAATAGAATGTAGAATCCATTAATACATGATTGTACATCTGTCAGAATGTATTTCATTTAACATGATTGCACAGCAATAGAATGTAGAATCCATTAATACATGATTGTACATCTGTCAGAATGTATTTCATTTAACAGGCACAGCAATAGAATGTAGAATCCATTAATACATGATTGTACATCTGTCAGAATGTATTTCATTTAACAGGCACAGCAATAGAATGTAGAATCCATTAATACATGATTGTACATCTGTCAGAATGTATTTCATTTAACAGGCACAGCAATAGAATGTAGAATCCATTAATACATGATTGTACATCTGTCAGAATGTATTTCATTTAACAATGCACAGCAATAGAATGTAGAATCCATTAATACATGATTGTACATCTGTCAGAATGTATTTCATTTAACAGGCACAATAGAATGTAGAATCCATTAATACATGATTGTACATAGAATAACAGGCACAGTAGAATCCATTAATACATGATTGTACATCTGTCAGAATGTATTTCATTTAACAGGCACAGCAATAGAATGTAGAATCCATTAATACATGATTGTACATCTGTCAGAATGTATTTCATTTAACAGGCACAGCAATAGAATGTAGAATCCATTAATACATGATTGTACATCTGTCAGAATGTATTTCATTTAACAGGCACAGCAATAGAATGTAGAATCCATTAATACATGATTGTACATCTGTCAGAATGTATTTCATTTAACAGGCACAGCAATAGAATGTAGAATCCATTAATACATGATTGTACATCTGTCAGAATGTATTTCATTTAACAGGCACAGCAATAGAATGTAGAATCCATTAATACATGATTGTACATCTGTCAGAATGTATTTCATTTAACAGGCACAGCAATAGAATGTAGAATCCATTAATACATGATTGTACATCTGTCAGAATGTATTTCATTTAACAGGCACAGCAATAGAATGTAGAATCCATTAATACATGATTGTACATCTGTCAGAATGTATTTCATTTAACAGGCACAGCAATAGAATGTAGAATCCATTAATACATGATTGTACATCTGTCAGAATGTATTTCATTTAACAGGCACAGCAATAGAATGTAGAATCCATTAATACATGATTGTACATCTGTCAGAATGTATTTCATTTAACAGGCACAGCAATAGAATGTAGAATCCATTAATACATGATTGTACATCTGTCAGAATGTATTTCATTTAACAGGCACAGCAATAGAATGTAGAATCCATTAATACATGATTGTACATCTGTCAGAATGTATTTCATTTAACAGGCACAGCAATAGAATGTAGAATCCATTAATACATGATTGTACATCTGTCAGAATGTATTTCATTTAACAGGCACAGCAATAGAATGTAGAATCCATTAATACATGATTGTACATCTGTCAGAATGTATTTCATTTAACAGGCACAGCAATAGAATGTAGAATCCATTAATACATGATTGTACATCTGTCAGAATGTATTTCATTTAACAGGCACAGCAATAGAATGTAGAATCCATTAATACATGATTGTACATCTGTATTTCATTTCAGAATGTATTTCATTTAACAGGCACAGCAATAGAATGTAGAATCCATTAATACATGATTGTACATCTGTCAGAATGTATTTCATTTAACAGGCACAGCAATAGAATGTAGAATCCATTAATACATGATTGTACATCTGTCAGAATGTATTTCATTTAACAGGCACAGCAATAGAATGTAGAATCCATTAATACATGATTGTACATCTGTCAGAATGTATTTCATTTAACAGGCACAGCAATAGAATGTAGAATCCATTAATACATGATTGTACATCTGTCAGAATGTATTTCATTTAACAGGCACAGCAATAGAATGTAGAATCCATTAATACATGATTGTACATCTGTCAGAATGTATTTCATTTAACAGGCACAGCAATAGAATGTAGAATCCATTAATACATGATTGTACATCTGTCAGAATGTATTTCATTTAACAGGCACAGCAATAGAATGTAGAATCCATTAATACATGATTGTACATCTGTCAGAATGTATTTCATTTAACAGGCACAGCAATAGAATGTAGAATCCATTAATACATGATTGTACATCTGTCAGAATGTATTTCATTTAACAGGCACAGCAATAGAATGTAGAATCCATTAATACATGATTGTACATCTGTCAGAATGTATTTCATTTAACAGGCACAGCAATAGAATGTAGAATCCATTAATACATGATTGTACATCTGTCAGAATGTATTTCATTTAACAGGCACAGCAATAGAATGTAGAATCCATTAATACATGATTGTACATCTGTCAGAATGTATTTCATTTAACAGTATTTCATTTTGCACAGCAATAGAATGTAGAATCCATTAATACATGATTGTACATCTGTCAGAATGTATTTCATTTAACAGGCACAGCAATAGAATGTAGAATCCATTAATACATGATTGTACATCTGTCAGAATGTATTTCATTTAACAGGCACAGCAATAGAATGTAGAATCCATTAATACATGATTGTACATCTGTCAGAATGTATTTCATTTAACAGGCACAGCAATAGAATGTAGAATCTGTCAGAATTAATACATGATTGTACATCTGTCAGAATGTATTTCATTTAACAGGCACAGCAATAGAATGTAGAATCCATTAATACATGATTGTACATCTGTCAGAATGTATTTCATTTAACAGGCACAGCAATAGAATGTAGAATCCATTAATACATGATTGTACATCTGTCAGAATGTATTTCATTTAACAGGCACAGCAATAGAATGTAGAATCCATTAATACATGATTGTACATCTGTCAGAATGTATTTCATTTAACAGGCACAGCAATAGAATGTAGAATCCATTAATACATGATTGTACATCTGTCAGAATGTATTTCATTTAACAGGCACAGCAATAGAATGTAGAATCATTAATACATGATTGTACATCTGTCAGAATGTATTTCATTTAACAAGCACAGCAATAGAATGTAGAATCCATTAATACATGATTGTACATCTGTCAGAATGTATTTCATTTAACAGGCACAGCAATAGAATGTAGAATCCATTAATACATGATTGTACATCTGTCAGAATGTATTTCATTTAACAGGCACAGCAATAGAATGTAGAATCCATTAATACATGATTGTACATCTGTCAGAATGTATTTCATTTAACAGGCACAGCAATAGAATGTAGAATCTATTAATACATGATTGTACATCTGTCAGAATGTATTTCATTTAACAGGCACAGCAATAGAATGTAGAATCCATTAATACATGATTGTACATCTGTCAGAATGTATTTCATTTAACAGGCACAGCAATAAAATGTAGAATCCATTAATACATGATTGTACATCTGTCAGAATGTATTTCATTTAACAGGCACAGCAATAGAATGTAGAATCCATTAATACATGATTGTACATCTGTCAGAATGTATTTCATTTAACAGGCACAGCAATAGAATGTAGAATCCATTAATACATGATTGTACATCTGTCAGAATGTATTTCATTTAACAGGCACAGCAATAGAATGTAGAATCCATTAATACATGATTGTACATCTGTCAGAATGTATTTCATTTAACAGGCACAGCAATAGAATGTAGAATCCATTAATACATGATTGTACATCTGTCAGAATGTATTTCATTTAACAGGCACAGCAATAGAATGTAGAATCCATTAATACATGATTGTACATCAGAATGTCAATAGAATAGTATTTCATTTAACAGAATGTATTTCACAGCAATAGAATGTAGAATCCATTAATACATGATTGTACATCTGTCAGAATGTATTTCATTTAACAGGCACAGCAATAGAATGTAGAATCCATTAATACATGATTGTACATCTGTCAGAATGTATTTCATTTAACAGGCACAGCAATAGAATGTAGAATCCATTAATACATGATTGTACATCTGTCAGAATGTATTTCATTTAACAGGCACAGCAATAGAATGTAGAATCCATTAATACATGATTGTATCCATTAATACATGATTGTACATCTGTCAGAATGTATTTCATTTAACAGGCACAGCAATAGAATGTAGAATCCATTAATACATGATTGTACATCTGTCAGAATGTATTTCATTTAACAGGCACAGCAATAGAATGTAGAATCCATTAATACATGATTGTACATCTGTCAGAATGTATTTCATTTAACAGGCACAGCAATAGAATGTAGAATCCATTAATACATGATTGTACATCTGTCAGAATGTATTTCATTTAACAGGCACAGCAATAGAATGTAGAATCCATTAATACATGATTGTACATCTGTCAGAATGTATTTCATTTAACAGGCACAGCAATAGAATGTAGAATCCATTAATACATGATTGTACATCTGTCAGAATGTATTTCATTTAACAGGCACAGCAATAGAATGTAGAATCCATTAATACATGATTGTACATCTGTCAGAATGTATTTCATTTAACAGGCACAGCAATAGAATGTAGAATCCATTAATACATGATTGAATGTAGTAGAATCTGTCAGAATTAATACATGATTGTACATCTGTCAGAATGTATTTCATTTAACAGGCACAGCAATAGAATGTAGAATCCATTAATACATGATTGTACATCTGTCAGAATGTATTTCATTTAACAGGCACAGCAATAGAATGTAGAATCATGATTGTACATCTTAATACATGATTGTACATCTGTCAGAATCTGTATTTCATTTAACAGGCACAGCAATAGAATGTAGAATCAGAATGTATTTCATTAATACATGATTGTACATCTGTCAGAATGTATTTCATTTAACAGGCACAGCAATAGAATGTAGAATCCATTAATACATGATTGTACATCTGTCAGAATGTATTTCATTTAACAGGCACAGCAATAGAATGTAGAATCAGAATGTATTTCATTAATACATGATTGTACATCTGTCAGAATGTATTTCATTTAACAGGCACAGCAATAGAATGTAGAATCCATTAATACATGATTGTACATCTGTCAGAATGTATTTCATTTAACAGGCACAGCAATAGAATGTAGAATCCATTAATACATGATTGTACATCTGTCAGAATGTATTTCATTTAACAGGCACAGCAATAGAATGTAGAATCCATTAATACATGATTGTACATCTGTCAGAATGTATTTCATTTAACAGGCACAGCAATAGAATGTAGAATCCATTAATACATGATTGTACATCTGTCAGAATGTATTTCATTTAACAGGCACAGCAATAGAATGTAGAATCCATTAATACATGATTGTACATCTGTCAGAATGTATTTCATTTAACAGATTGCACAGAAGCAATAGAATGTAGAATCCATTAATACATGATTGTACATCTGTCAGAATGTATTTCATTTAACAGGCACAGCAATAGAATGTAGAATCCATTAATACATGATTGTACATCTGTCAGAATGTATTTCATTTAACAGGCACAGCAATAGAATGTAGAATCCATTAATACATGATTGTACATCTGTCAGAATGTATTTCATTTAACAGGCACAGCAATAGAATGTAGAATCCATTAATACATGATTGTACATCTGTCAGAATGTATTTCATTTAACAGGCACAGCAATAGAATGTAGAATCCATTAATACATGATTGTACATCTGTCAGAATGTATTTCATTTAACAGGCACAGCAATAGAATGTAGAATCCATTAATACATGATTGTACATCTGTCAGAATGTATTTCATTTAACAGGCACAGCAATAGAATGTAGAATCCATTAATACATGATTGTACATCTGTCAGAATGTATTTCATTTAACAGGCACAGCAATAGAATGTAGAATCCATTAATACATGATTGTACATCTGTCAGAATGTATTTCATTTAACAGGCACAGCAATAGAATGTAGAATCCATTAATACATGATTGTACATCTGTCAGAATGTATTTCATTTAACAGGCACAGCAATAGAATGTAGAATCCATTAATACATGATTGTACATCTGTCAGAATGTATTTCATTTAACAGGCACAGCAATAGAATGTAGAATCCATTAATACATGATTGTACATCTGTCAGAATGTATTTCATTTAACAGGCACAGCAATAGAATGTAGAATCCATTAATACATGATTGTACATCTGTCAGAATGTATTTCATTTAACAGGCACAGCAATAGAATGTAGAATCCATTAATACATGATTGTACATCTGTCAGAATGTATTTCATTTAACAGGCACAGCAATAGAATGTAGAATCCATTAATACATGATTGTACATCTGTCAGAATGTATTTCATTTAACAGGCACAGCAATAGAATGTAGAATCCATTAATACATGATTGTACATCTGTCAGAATGTATTTCATTTAACAGGCACAGCAATAGAATGTAGAATCCATTAATACATGATTGTACATCTGTCAGAATGTATTTCATTTAACAGGCACAGCAATAGAATGTAGAATCCATTAATACATGATTGTACATCTGTCAGAATGTATTTCATTTAACAGGCACAGCAATAGAATGTAGAATCCATTAATACATGATTGTACATCTGTCAGAATGTATTTCATTTAACAGGCACAGCAATAGAATGTAGAATCCATTAATACATGATTGTACATCTGTCAGAATGTATTTCATTTAACAGGCACAGCAATAGAATGTAGAATCCATTAATACATGATTGTACATCTGTCAGAATGTATTTCATTTAACAGGCACAGCAATAGAATGTAGAATCCATTAATACATGATTGTACATCTGTCAGAATGTATTTCATTTAACAGGCACAGCAATAGAATGTAGAATCCATTAATACATGATTGTACATCTGTCAGAATGTATTTCATTTAACAGGCACAGCAATAGAATGTAGAATCCATTAATACATGATTGTACATCTGTCAGAATGTATTTCATTTAACAGGCACAGCAATAGAATGTAGAATCCATTAATACATGATTGTACATCTGTCAGAATGTATTTCATTTAACAGGCACAGCAATAGAATGTAGAATCCATTAATACATGATTGTACATCTGTCAGAATGTATTTCATTTAACAGGCACAGCAATAGAATGTAGAATCCATTAATACATGATTGTACATCTGTCAGAATGTATTTCATTTAACAGGCACAGCAATAGAATGTAGAATCCATTAATACATGATTGTACATCTGTCAGAATGTATTTCATTTAACAGGCACAGCAATAGAATGTAGAATCCATTAATACATGATTGTACATCTGTCAGAATGTATTTCATTTAACAGGCACAGCAATAGAATGTAGAATCCATTAATACATGATTGTACATCTGTCAGAATGTATTTCATTTAACAGGCACAGCAATAGAATGTAGAATCCATTAATACATGATTGTACATCTGTCAGAATGTATTTCATTTAACAGGCACAGCAATAGAATGTAGAATCCATTAATACATGATTGTACATCTGTCAGAATGTATTTCATTTAACAGGCACAGCAATAGAATGTAGAATCCATTAATACATGATTGTACATCTGTCAGAATGTATTTCATTTAACAGGCACAGCAATAGAATGTAGAATCCATTAATACATGATTGTACATCTGTCAGAATGTATTTCATTTAACAGGCACAGCAATAGAATGTAGAATCCATTAATACATGATTGTACATCTGTCAGAATGTATTTCATTTAACATGATTGCACAGCAATAGAATGTAGAATCCATTAATACATGATTGTACATCTGTCAGAATGTATTTCATTTAACAGGCACAGCAATAGAATGTAGAATCCATTAATACATGATTGTACATCTGTCAGAATGTATTTCATTTAACAGGCACAGCAATAGAATGTAGAATCCATTAATACATGATTGTACATCTGTCAGAATGTATTTCATTTAACAGGCACAGCAATAGAATGTAGAATCCATTAATACATGATTGTACATCTGTCAGAATGTATTTCATTTAACAGGCACAGCAATAGAATGTAGAATCCATTAATACATGATTGTACATCTGTCAGAATGTATTTCATTTAACAGGCACAGCAATAGAATGTAGAATCCATTAATACATGATTGTACATCTGTCAGAATGTATTTCATTTAACAGGCACAGCAATAGAATGTAGAATCCATTAATACATGATTGTACATCTGTCAGAATGTATTTCATTTAACATGATTGTACACAGAATGTATTTCATTTAACAGGCACTTTGATAGAATGTAGAATCCATTAATACATGATTGTACATCTGTCAGAATGTATTTCATTTAAACATGATTGCATCTGTCAGAATGTATTTCATTTAGAGCATAGAATGTAGAATCCATTAATACATGATTGTACATCTGTCAGAATGTATTTCATTTAACAGGCACAGCAATAGAATGTAGAATCCATTAATACATGATTGTACATCTGTCAGAATGTATTTCATTTAACAGGCACAGCAATAGAATGTAGAATCCATTAATACATGATTGTACATCTGTCAGAATGTATTTCATTTAACAGGCACAGCAATAGAATGTAGAATCCATTAATACATGATTGTACATCTGTCAGAATGTATTTCATTTAACAGGCACAGCAATAGAATGTAGAATCCATTAATACATGATTGTACATCTGTCAGAATGTATTTCATTTAACAGGCACAGCAATAGAATGTAGCATTAATAATAGAATGTAGAATCAGCAATAGAATGTAGAATTAATACATGATTGTACATCTGTCAGAATGTATTTCATTTAACAGGCACAGCAATAGAATGTAGAATCCATTAATACATGATTGTACATCTGTCAGAATGTATTTCATTTAACAGGCACAGCAATAGAATGTAGAATCCATTAATACATGATTGTACATCTGTCAGAATGTATTTCATTTAACAGGCACAGCAATAGAATGTAGAATCCATTAATACATGATTGTACATCTGTCAGAATGTATTTCATTTAACAGGCACAGCAATAGAATGTAGAATCCATTAATACATGATTGTACATCTGTCAGAATGTATTTCATTTAACAGGCACAGCAATAGAATGTAGAATCCATTAATACATGATTGTACATCTGTCAGAATGTATTTCATTTAACAGGCACAGCAATAGAATGTAGAATCCATTAATACATGATTGTACATCTGTCAGAATGTATTTCATTTAACAGGCACAGCAATAGAATGTAGAATCCATTAATACATGATTGTACATCTGTCAGAATGTATTTCATTTAACAGGCACAGCAATAGAATGTAGAATCCATTAATACATGATTGTACATCTGTCAGAATGTATTTCATTTAACAGGCACAGCAATAGAATAGAATAGAATCCATTAATACATGATTGTACATCTGTCAGAATGTATTTCATTTAACAGGCACATGAGCATTTCATTTAGAATGTAGAATCCATTAATACATGATTGTACATCTGTCAGAATGTATTTCATTTAACAGGCACAGCAATAGAATGTAGAATCATTAATACATGATTGTACATCTGTCAGAATGTATTTCATTTAACAGGCACAGCAATAGAATGTAGAATCCATTAATACATGATTGTACATCTGTCAGAATGTATTTCATTTAACAGGCACAGCAATAGAATGTAGAATCCATTAATACATGATTGTACATCTGTCAGAATGTATTTCATTTAACAGGCACAGCAATAGAATGTAGAATCCATTAATACATGATTGTACATCTGTCAGAATGTATTTCATTTAACAGGCACACAGCATTAATACATGATTGAATGTAGAATTTCAATAGAATGTAGAATCATTAATACATGATTGTACATCTGTCAGAATGTATTTCATTTAACAGGCACAGCAATAGAATATAGAATCCATTAATACATGATTGTACATCTGTCAGAATGTATTTCATTTAACAGGCACAGCAATAGAATGTAGAATCCATTAATACATGATTGTACATCTGTCAGAATGTATTTCATTTAACAGGCACAGCAATAGAATGTAGAATCCATTAATACATGATTGTACATCTGTCAGAATGTATTTCATTTAACAGGCACAGCAATAGAATGTAGAATCCATTAATACATGATTGTACATCTGTCAGAATGTATTTCATTTAACAGGCACAGCAATAGAATGTAGAATCCATTAATACATGATTGTACATCTGTCAGAATGTATTTCATTTAACAGGCACAGCACATTAATACATGATTGTACATCTGTCATAGAATAGTAGAATCCATTAATACATGATTGTACATCTGTCAGAATGTATTTCATTTAACAGGCACAGCAATAGAATGTAGAATCCATTAATACATGATTGTACATCTGTCAGAATGTATTTCATTTAACAGGCACAGCAATAGAATGTAGAATCCATTAATACATGATTGTACATCTGTCAGAATGTATTTCATTTAACAGGCACAGCAATAGAATGTAGAATCCATTAATACATGATTGTACATCTGTCAGAATGTATTTCATTTAACAGGCACAGCAATAGAATGTAGAATCCATTAATACATGATTGTACATCTGTCAGAATGTATTTCATTTAACAGGCACAGCAATAGAATGTAGAATCCATTAATACATGATTGTACATCTGTCAGAATGTATTTCATTTAACAGGCACAGCAATAGAATGTAGAATCCATTAATACATGATTGTACATCTGTCAGAATGTATTTCATTTAACAGGCACAGCAATAGAATATAGAATCCATTAATACATGATTGTACATCTGTCAGAATGTATTTCATTTAACAGGCACAGCAATAGAATGTAGAATCCATTAATACATGATTGTACATCTGTCAGAATGTATTTCATTTAACAGGCACAGCAATAGAATGTAGAATCCATTAATACATGATTGTACATCTGTCAGAATGTATTTCATTTAACAGGCACAGCAATAGAATGTAGAATCCATTAATACATGATTGTACATCTGTCAGAATGTATTTCATTTAACAGGCACAGCAATAGAATGTAGAATCCATTAATACATGATTGTACATCTGTCAGAATGTATTTCATTTAACAGGCACAGCAATAGAATGTAGAATCCATTAATACATGATTGTACATCTGTCAGAATGTATTTCATTTAACAGGCACAGCAATAGAATGTAGAATCCATTAATACATGATTGTACATCTGTCAGAATGTATTTCATTTAACAGGCATGTAGCAATAGAATGTAGAATCCATTAATACATGATTGTACATCTGTCAGAATGTATTTCATTTAACAGGCACAGCAATAGAATGTAGAATCTATTAATACATGATTGTACATCTGTCAGAATGTATTTCATTTAACAGGCACAGCAATAGAATGTAGAATCCATTAATACATGATTGTACATCTGTCAGAATGTATTTCATTTAACAGGCACAGCAATAGAATGTAGAATCCATTAATACATGATTGTACATCTGTCAGAATGTATTTCATTTAACAGGCACAGCAATAGAATGTAGAATCCATTAATACATGATTGTACATCTGTCAGAATGTATTTCATTTAACAGGCACAGCAATAGAATGTAGAATCCATTAATACATGATTGTACATCTGTCAGAATGTATTTCATTTAACAGGCACAGCAATAGAATGTAGAATCCATTAATACATGATTGTACATCTGTCAGAATGTATTTCATTTAACAGGCACAGCAATAGAATGTAGAATCCATTAATACATGATTGTACATCTGTCAGAATGTATTTCATTTAACAGGCACAGCAATAGAATGTAGAATGTACATCTGTAGAATCCATTAATACATGATTGTACATCTGTCAGAATGTATTTCATTTAACAGGCACAGCAATAGAATGTAGAATCCATTAATACATGATTGTACATCTGTCAGAATGTATTTCATTTAACAGGCACAGCAATAGAATGTAGAATCCATTAATACATGATTGTACATCTGTCAGAATGTATTTCATTTAACAGGCACAGCAATAGAATGTAGAATCCATTAATACATGATTGTACATCTGTCAGAATGTATTTCATTTAACAGGCACAGCAATAGAATGTAGAATCCATTAATACATGATTGTACATCTGTCAGAATGTATTTCATTTAACAGGCACAGCAATAGAATGTAGAATCCATTAATACATGATTGTACATCTGTCAGAATGTATTTCATTTAACAGGCACAGCAATAGAATGTAGAATCCATTAATACATGATTGTACATCTGTCAGAATGTATTTCATTTAACAGGCACAGCATGATTGTACATCTGTCAGAATGTATTTCATTTAACAACCACTTTGATAGAATGTAGAATCCATTAATACATGATTGTACATCTGTCAGAATGTATTTCATTTAACAGGCACAGCAATAGAATGTAGAATCCATTAATACATGATTGTACATCTGTCAGAATGTATTTCATTTAACAGGCACAGCAATAGAATGTAGAATCCATTAATACATGATTGTACATCTGTCAGAATGTATTTCATTTAACAGGCACAGCAATAGAATGTAGAATCCATTAATACATGATTGTACATCTGTCAGAATGTATTTCATTTAACAGGCACAGCAATAGAATGTAGAATCCATTAATACATGATTGTACATCTGTCAGAATGTATTTCATTTAACAGGCACAGCAATAGAATATAGAATCCATTAATACATGATTGTACATCTGTCAGAATGTATTTCATTTAACAAACACCATTAATACATGATAGAATGTAGAATCCATTAATACATGATTGTACATCTGTCAGAATGTATTTCATTTAACAGGCACAGCAATAGAATGTAGAATCCATTAATACATGATTGTACATCTGTCAGAATGTATTTCATTTAACAGGCACAGCAATAGAATATAGAATCCATTAATACATGATTGTACATCTGTCAGAATGTATTTCATTTAACAGGCACAGCAATAGAATGTAGAATCCATTAATACATGATTGTACATCTGTCAGAATGTATTTCATTTAACAGGCACAGCAATAGAATGTAGAATCCATTAATACATGATTGTACATCTGTCAGAATGTATTTCATTTAACAGGCACAGCAATAGAATGTAGAATCCATTAATACATGATTGTACATCTGTCAGAATGTATTTCATTTAACAGGCACAGCAATAGAATGTAGAATCCATTAATACATGATTGTACATCTGTCAGAATGTATTTCATTTAACAGGCACAGCAATAGAACGTAGAATCCATTAATACATGATTGTACATCTGTCAGAATGTATTTCATTTAACAACCACTGCAATAGAATGTAGAATCCATTAATACATGATTGTACATCTGTCAGAATGTATTTCATTTAACAGGCACAGCAGTAGAATGTAGAATCCATTAATACATGATTGTACATCTGTCAGAATGTATTTCATTTAACAGGCACAGCAATAGAACATAGAATCCATTAATACATGATTGTACATCTGTCAGAATGTATTTCATTTAACAACCACTTTGATAGAATGTAGAATCCATTAATACATGATTGTACATCTGTCAGAATGTGTTTCATTTAACAAGCACAGCAATAGAATATAGAATCCATTAATACATGATTGTACATCTGTCAGAATGTATTTCATTTAACAGGCATAGCAGTACAATATAGAATCCATTAATACATGATTGTACATCTCTCAGAATGTATTTCATTTAACAGTCACAGCAATAGAATGAAGAATCTGTTAATACATGATTGTACATCTGTCAGAATGTATTTCATTTAACAGGCACAGCAATAGAATATAGAATCCAATAATACATGATTGTACATCTGTCAGAATGTATTTCATTTAACAGGCACAGCAATAGAATGTTGAATCCATTAATACATGATTGTACATCTGTCAGAATGTATTTCATTTAACAGGCACAGCAATAGAATATAGAATCCAATAATACATGATTGTACATCTGTCAGAATGTATTTCATTTAACAGGCACAGCAATAGAATGTTGAATCCATTAATACATGATTGTATATCTGTCAGAATGTATTTCATTTAACAGGCACAGCAATAGAATGTAGAATCCACTAATACATGATTGTACATCTGTCAGAATGTATTTCATTTAACAACCACTTTGATAGAATGTAGAATCCATTAATACATGATTGTACATCTCTCAGAATGTATTTCATTTAACAGGCACAGCACTAGAATGTAGAATCTATTAATACATGATTGTACATCTGTCAGAATGTATTTCATTTAACAGGCACAGCAGTAGAATGTAGAATCCATTAATACATGATTGTACATCTGTCAGAATGTATTTCATTTAACAGGCACAGCAATAGAATGTAGAATCTGTTAATACATGATTGTACATCTGTCAGAATGTATTTCATTTAACAGGCACAACAATAGAATGTAGAATCTATTAATACATGATTGTACATCTGTCAGAATGTATTTCATTTAACAGGCACAGCAGTAGAATATAGAATCCAATAATACATGATTGTACATCTGTCAGAATGTATTACATTTAACAGGCACAGCAATAGAATGTAGAATCCATTAATAGATGATTGTACATCTGTCAGAATGTATTTCATTTAACAGGCACAGCAATAGAATGTAGAATCTGTTAATACATGATTGTATATCTGTCAGAATATATTTCATTTAACAACCACTTTGATAGAATGTAGAATCCATTAATACACGATTGTACATCTGTCAGAATGTGTTTCATTTAACAAGCACAGCAATAGAATATAGAATCCACTAATACATGATTGTACATCTGTCAGAATGTATTTCATTTAACAGGCACAGCAGTAGAATATAGAATCCATTAATACATGATTGTACATCTGTCAGAATGTATTTCATTTAACAGGCACAGCAATAGAACGTAGAATCCATTAATACATGATTTTACTTCTATCAGAATGTATTTCATTGAACAGGCACAGCAATAGAATGTAGAATCCGTTAATACATTATTGTACATGTGTCAGAATGTATTTCATTTAACAGGCACAGCAATAGAATGTAGAATCTGTTAATACATGATTGTACATCTGTCAATGTATTTCATTTAACAGGCACAGCAATACAATGTTGAATCTGTAAATGCATGATTGTACATCTGTCAGAATGTATTTCATTTAACAGGCACAGCAATACAATGTAGAATCTGTTAATGCATGATTGTACATTTGTCAGTATGTATTTCATTGAACAACTACTTTGATAGAATATAGAATCCATTAATATATGATTGTACATTGGTCAGTATGTATTTCATTAAACAACTATTTTGACAGAATGTAGAACCCATTAATACATGATTGTACATCTGTCAGAATGTATTTCATTTAACAGGCACAGCAATAGAATGTAGAATCTGTTAATACATGATTGTATATCTGTCAGAATATATTTCATTTAACAACCACTTTGATAGAATGTAGAATCCATTAATACATGATTGTACATCTGTCAGAATGTGTTTCATTTAACAAGCACAGCAATAGAATATAGAATCCACTAATACATGATTGTACATCTGTCAGAATGTATTTCATTTAACAGGCACAGCAGTAGAATATAGAATCCATTAATACATGATTGTACATCTGTCAGAATGTATTTCATTTAACAGGCACAGCAATAGAACGTAGAATCCATTAATACATGATTTTACTTCTATCAGAATGTATTTCATTGAACAGGCACAGCAATAGAATGTAGAATCCGTTAATACATTATTGTACATGTGTCAGAATGTATTTCATTTAACAGGCACAGCAATAGAATGTAGAATCTGTTAATACATGATTGTACATCTGTCAATGTATTTCATTTAACAGGCACAGCAATACAATGTTGAATCTGTAAATGCATGATTGTACATCTGTCAGAATGTATTTCATTTAACAGGCACAGCAATACAATGTAGAATCTGTTAATGCATGATTGTACATTTGTCAGTATGTATTTCATTGAACAACTACTTTGATAGAATATAGAATCCATTAATATATGATTGTACATTGGTCAGTATGTATTTCATTAAACAACTACTTTGACAGAATGTAGAACCCATTAATACATGATTGTGCATCGGTCAGAATGTTTTTCTGATTACCTTTTTTTTCTTTTGCTTAGCCTAAACATCAAACTACTATCCAATGATGGAGATATAAGTAAATTAGTTGTGATAACAGTATTTTGTATTTACCTTAAGTGAAGTCTTTACGTAAATGTATCACTCAATATCTCTCGAGTGTTCTACATATATATAGAGAACTAACCTAAGCCTTTTTCCGGATGGTTATGTCCACATATCAGTTATTTCATTTAATCTTTAAATGTAGAATAGTGTTACTGTTGATAAGTTAATAACTATACCCGAGTGAAAGCTAATTTGTTATCTTCCACATTAATGAAGTGAAAACAAACTACCTCTTGAAATATTTAATCAAACAGTTAACTTATTCAGTAATAAAATTCTATATTCATCTCTATTTAAAATGAAAACTTTAGCTAGCACACCTTTCAAATAAAGTTTACATTTATCTCCTCTAAGACAATCATGTTGTTTTTAGTAAATGTTGACCTAATTATTAGGTAACAACGGTTAATCTAAGTCGTTAATATCCAGTAATGTTAGGACTAAGCCACATTAATGTTAAAATTTAATTTTGCTTTTAAAACAGTCTTATGGCATATAAATCTCAGTTGGATTAATACAGTGAGAATAGTTGTGGCTTAATAGAAAGTTTCATGGTTTCATTTATTACAGCTCATACCTTCTGTTGTCTATTTAACATTGAGTTTATTGAAACCTTAATCTTGTAACAGGTAATTCTATTTACCCTCAATATCATATTATATGTCACTTGTTTTAATGGTGGTTATCCTTACTGAGACCACGTGTTACACAATCCTCGGAAAGATTAGTGAACTAAGAGATCCATATGTAAACAGATACAAATCTTATTGATAACTCTGAGTTATTAACACATCACAGATTCTTACTGCTTATTTGTTGAGAAGTCATCTTGGAACACAAACATATTGATGAAGTAGACAATGTCTTTTGTAGCCACTTCTTAACATCTAAGACTTTTATACAACTTGTGTGTACTTGAGTTGTTCTAGTCATTTCAATGAAAACTACAGTATGAAATATGGAAATCTTTAGTTGTTTGATAAGAAGTTTTTATATTCCAGTAACTTCCCTACAGGTTAATGTGCCTAGAAACCCAAGTCTGATGAATAATAGAACCTGTCTTAATCATAGAATGGCTTCTCGCTACTCACCAAATGTTCTTCATAGAGTTATTTCAGTGTCCTTTTTCCTGCACTCCAAACTTTGCTTCTGTTTGTTAATTGTTTATAAAAAAAACAACGCACTTTATATCTATAATAGTTTTGCTTTCTTATCCTATTAAGATATAGATTTACATTATTATGAAAGTTCCTTGTACAAAGTTTAGATTAATATTAAAGATTTGTTTAAAGAAAATTATAGTAATGTATTTAAAAGATATAGTAACAGATCTACTGTCTATGATCATGTTTTTTCAAAATGTGATTTCAGTTGTTGCGTGTGTTTTTAGAATTTTATACGTTACTAACAGTTGTCTTGTGAAAATATCTGTGTACTTTGTTTCAATGTTTTGCACACATTTTTGCTTAATTAAAGTGTTTAACATACGTAACTAAACTGTAGAGAAAAATAAAAAACTGTAGTGTGCTGGTAGAAATCAATAATAATATTTTATGATAATACATTTGATTTCGGTAAAAATTACATGTCATGAAATGTAGTTAGTACAATAAACTTTGGAAACATTTTGAATTATACAATATTAAAACTGTGTATATTAAAAGGTTGGGTTGTTTTTCATTTATTCTTATCGACCTGTTATGCTACTAGGTGTACATTCATACACTCAATGGAACTTTTATGTGGTTTAAATATCTTACTTAAGAAACTTGTTAAAACCCATATAACATTTTACAATTGTATCATAAACTGTCATTTTATTAAACCAAAGTATTCAACATGCATGTTATATTGAATTACAAGACTTGAATGAGAACGTAATGTTCCTACTTTGAATGTCATGTAAAAATACAAATTTTATTTTTTCTGAACACAAGTCTTCAAATTTATCATATTGTGTAAACATTTATTTAAACAGACAACCTGAACAAGGACAATAAACAGATCTACAACTAGGATACAAAAACAGGACAACCTAGAATCTGTACAGTTTCAGTTGTGTAAACAGATCTACTACTAGAATACATAAACATGACAACTTAGAACCTTCAGTGTCACATGTACAAAGAGGTCTACTACTAGGGTACAAAAACAGGACAACCTAGAATCTGGACAGTTTCAGTTGTGTAAACAGATCTACTACTAGAATACATAAACATGACAACTTAGAATCTTCAGTGTCACATGTATAAACAGGTCTACTACTAGGGTACAAAAAAAGGACAGCCTAGAACTTGGACAGTGTAATTTGTGTAAACAGATCTACCACTGGAGTACTGAAACAGTTTGGTAACAAAATTTAACATAGATAAACTAAACTATAGTATTAATGGTGTAAACCTTAAGCTCAGCTGGTATGGATATATCAGCTTAATTTTCAGACAGTTTTTCTGGGAAAGTCTTTTTCTTCCAAATATTATTTATTTTCTCTGAATTTTTTTTTAAATTACTTGTATCTTACAGGATTATCAAACTGGAATATTCAATTATTCCATTTGAAAGTTAAAAAGTGGTGAACGTTGATTTAACATGGGAACAAGCAGTAATATAACATTTCTCTTGTAAATACTTTTATTGTTATGAAATTTACTTCAAAACATTTGAACATTAGTACAATTTAATGGTTAATATTAAATATTAGCATGATGTGGTGGTGATAACTTTGCATTAATTATAAACAAAAAAATTAAATATTTGAAATATAGAAAGTGACAAGTTGTCACTGTATTACATAATTAAGGGTATTTTGAAACTATGTTATTAAATAACGCATTATTTATAAACACCTGTCATCGTTAGATTTTCATTACACTTTATACTTGTACGTCCGTTGCGTGGTCACATGACTAACTTTTTAAGGTTCTCAAATAATGGACAGTCTGTGACCTTTACCATAAGTTCTTTATACCTTGACAGGAAATACTGGCTATTAGTTACTTTAACTTTGTTCGTTATGTAAAGTTTACCATTATAAAAAATATTTTGCGTGTGTGTGTGTTTTTTTTTTAATTATTTTGTGCTCCCCACAATCAAGTTTGTTTCATTTGGTATATGAAAATTTATCATAGCTTTTACTTCAAAATGTTTTGAAAATTGCACGAACATGTCATATTAATACAAATATCCATAATTGTGAACAATAAATGGGAGCAAACGATGAGAAGAAACTATATACTTAGGCCATATAAAACAGCTTTTGGGCCCTTGAGAATGGACAGACAGTGGAGAACTTTTAGTACCTATCACCTAGCGGACAGTATAAATATTTTAAAGATAAAATTTAATTGAACCAAAAACAATAATTTTCACCTTCGCAACATATATTAAAAATTACATAATTTAGAACAAAATAAATTTATCATCACGAAGTTGATTAGTTAACTGTAATATTTATAATTTAAAACATCTGAATATACGTCATAAACATGCACATTTAAAACTATTTATACAGGGTGGCCCGTAAGTCCCTACCCATCCATATATCTTCTGTGCTGTCCTTCATTCTCGCTGCATAATATTATGGGACATCATGTTTTGTGAGACATTTTCCTTAACATGGCAGGAATTATTGTTCCACATGCCTCGGTAACAGCTGCCTTCAACTCATCATTAGTATTATAACGTTGTTTAGACACAACATATGGATGGGTAGGGACTTACGGGCCACCCTGTACAGTCAAAGGAAATTATTTTTATTTTTTACATTGTAACACTTGTATTTCATGCATCTAATACGGCAAATGTCTATTGTTTAAATATATGAGGTATCTTACTGAAGCGCAGCAAAATCATAGTTGTATTACTTTCTCTCTGTCTATCTATCTATATATATATATTCGTACACACATTACCGAAACAATATATATAATTTTGTTGAAATACAAGAAGATCTCAGTGCTAGAAGTGATTGAGGCTTAATAATATAGTGTCATCTATTAACAGGAATTACAACTTAATCCATAAAAATTCTACACTTTGGGTATCCAAGATCCGAATATTCTTCCTTTGCAGTACTACCTAGAAGTAAATAAATTTTAATATAAAATATTGACCATTCGATCTTCAGCATGTCACATGACAACCACATCATTCTTAAGTTACTAAATGGTGACCTAAAGTATACTTAAGAAAGTTGAAATTACACCACGTCCAACTCCCACGATCTCAAAAGAGTGGTAGTAAAGAAACAAAACAAAATGGCTTAATTGAGCCATACTAAACAAAGTTCTTAACATACTTGTTGTCTGTAGTTATTAAACTTCACATCGAAGGCTTCAGTAATCTGATAATTATAATATGTTTTTGCGTACCTTACGTTTCACTAAGGTGTTTCAGGTATCATTAAATATATCACTAACTGAGCTCTATCTCCGTGGCACAGCGGTATATTTGCGGACTTACAACGCTAGAATATGGGTCTCAATACCTATGCTTATTAGAGTACAGATAGCTGATTGTGTGAGTTCGTGCTTAATTACAAACAAGAAACAAACAGTAGCAAACAACAAAGCTCGTTTATTATTGAAAGGGTTATACTCAATGTTATTTAAATGTACGAAAACGCCTTTTTATTCTGGATAATTAGTTTTTATATGTTGAAATTAATTCAACATTATGGTAAAACAATTTTTTTTAATTTCATGTCTTGTATGCTTAAAGTGTAGAGGGCGGTGCAGTCTGGTCTGTAATGCTTTTAACCGGAGTGTTATTTAAAGATTTTGTGTAAAAATAGTATGTTGAAAAAGTGAAATAATACTATTTAAAAAAAAAAATTCTTAAAAGTACTTTGTGATAAATTAAAATGAAGATACATATTTTTAATAGAAGGATTTCAAATCAAATTCTGTATCTTAGTTAAAGTTCACTTTAACCATGTAAATGTAATGATTAATTATAGCATTATTTGAATAGGCCTACGCATACAATTGAATATAAATATAATACTGTTAATTATTCAGTTACTACTGGTTAAGTATTATAGTAGCGGTCGTAATATAGTATTAGTATGCTGGACTTAAAAGTAACAAATGGATTATATGTTTAACTTTAGGCATAGACTTGAAAAGTAATAATTTTTCAGGCATTATACCGTGTTCATTATTATTCATAAAAATTCATTTGCAGAGGGAAAGAAGGTGCCGTTTTGTTTACCTACTGTGATCTAAGATATCCAGATATTTAGTACCATACCACTTTAAACTATTTAAAATCTTTTTCAGTATCTAACTTGTACCTAAGATATTTTTCCAGTTTTAACTACATTGTGTTAACGCTTAAGTGGAGTTATCTCTTATGTTAAACTTGCAACTTCTAGTTTTACTGCAATCTGAATTTAAAATTTTTAAGTATATTAGAGAATGAAGAACTTGAATTACGTTATCCAACTTATTCACCCTGTCCCCATAAGGTAACCCCTTTAAACATGGAGTAATTGTGTTTCTCTGAACCTTGCACAAGTGACTAAAACTTGATACTGTATACCAAATAAGGTATAAAAATTCATCTTCTGGAAGATTTTGTAATATCTTGTTTCAGGTGTTGTTTTCTCATCAACATAACCAAGGTTTACTCAGGAAGTCACTAACAATAAGTAATGACATGATAACAGATCTGATTTGTACTTTTGTTCACTGAAATGCTGTATAGCCCTTTAGTTTGGAATATTTGTGTAAGAATTTCATCAGTTATTTTGCACTAAAACCAAGCCTTTCTTTGTAGCTAAGAATTTGTTACACAAGGATCCAATGTAGCAGGCTGTAGTTACACTTTGTTAGGCATGTTCCAGTTTTTTCTCAAACAATAAGAGTAACACTAATTCTATAAAGACTACCAGCTCTAATGGATTCATATATAAAAACCTACCATTCTAGACTCTTGAACCACACTGAATTTCACAGATGTAAAACAGTGTATTTGTTATTTGGAAATAATTCAGAGAAGTCAATAAGGAACTGACAAATGGCAGTCAGTCTAAATATGCAGGAAAATTCAGTTTGATTCATGTCCTGAATTTCTGAATACACCTTACATCTTTAAATTGTTTGTAAAGATAAAATGTGGCAAATATTATCCTTTCTTGGAGGTTTTGATAATTATGTAAAGTATTTTGATAATTGTGTAACACTCTTCAAGAAGGTATTTGTGATATTGTATTAATGCATGTATGTTTTATACTTGGAAAGTTTACACAATATACTATCATGAGGTTGGTCATCATTGTTAGTGTTGAAGTGAAAAACCAAGAGGTTTGTTGTTTAGCTGTTTTAGTCATGATGTATTTTCTTAGGAAAGTTTAATATAACTATTTTTATTTGTGTATCAAAGATGAAGTGGAAAACCAAGAGGTTTGTTGTTTAGCTGTATTAGTCATGATGTATTTTCTTAGGAAAGTTTAACTATTTTTATTTGTGTATCAAAGATGAAGTGGAAAACCTGCAGACAGATTTTATTTTTCCAAAACATTAATATCTGGTTATTGTTTGTTAATTTATTGAAAGATGGCATCGGCCAGCCCTGTTAAGGTAGATAAAGGTTCGGAATTCACAGTGTCAGGACAGGAAGAAGCAGAAGCTATAATTAAAAGTATGGAAGGAACGTACCTTCTTGTCGATGTAGGGGCAAATCTCACCAATAAAAAATTTGCTAGAGACCTTGATGCTGTTGTACAGAGGTCAAGAGATGCAGGTAACATCACAGCTGTGTATACTAGATGTTTGTTCATGTTGTTGTAAGTAGTAGATTATGTATTTGAGAATATTTTTGTGCAGAGATCCACGTTTACAGGTCATGAAATCCAAATTGGCACAAGAGACCTTGTAGTTCGGGACATACGAGTCATGTAATCGAGACTCGTGCTACTGTGAGATTCAAGAGATTGAGTCAGAGAACCAGTATTGTTGTTTACAATTGAAATAATTGATTTGAGACATTTTTAATGGTGATAAGAAAATTGATAATGTTGAGTGTGGTTCAAGTGATGTTCAATAAACATTGAGAGATTGAGTCATGACAGTGGTGATAAGAAACCTGGTCTATGTATCCTTTTTCTTTCTGCTGCATAAGACAGTATTACATATATGTATTTTTAATGTACTTGGAGCAAATACCAGAAATTCTTCTGTTATAGTAGAACTGATAAATTTATGGTTATCTACTCAGTATAGTTTTTTATATAAACTCAGTTAAGGTAGGATATATACAATTTCCTAAATATCACTAAACTTAATGATTTTTTTTTATCCACTAGGAGTGAAGAAAATTATTGTTACAGGTACATCGGTTCAAAGCTCTAAAGAAGCGTTACGTCTAACGAGACTTTTCCCAGGCACGTTATACTGTACTGCAGGTAGGGATAATTGTGACAGACATTACTGTTTTTGTTAAACACTATAATTGTTCTGTGTTTTATAATTAAATATTCTATAGACAGCACACACTTGATAACCTTTGAAGTGTTGGATGTTTTTGTCAAGTTCTATAATTCTGTCAGTGTTAATGTACGTCTGTCTTAGGCATCCATCCACATGATTCGAAATCGTGGGAAGATGAAACGGTAGATGCTCTGAAAGAAATTGCTTCGAATCCTGAATGTGTAGCAATAGGGGAGTGTGGACTTGACTTCAATCGTAACTTCTCTCCTCCAGACGTTCAAATTGAAGTTTTTGAAAAGCAGGTAACACTTGACAACTCTCCGTAAGTCCCTTGGTAGGAAAGTGGTTACAGTGCTAAAATCCAGGTTTCATTCCCTGCAGCTGGCACTAGAGATAACTTAATGTAGCTTGGCTCTGAAACAAACATATATTGTCTTTAATGAGGAATCCCCTTGCAAGTTTTGTTTTGTGTCTTGTAGGAGTTTTTAGAAAGTTTAGTGCTTAATTCTGAAAACTAAGGACTGTTTTTGTTTACAAGGTTTTAGCTAGTTTAGTTATGTAGGTTATTAAAAGCAAGTTCAGAAAACACAAGTTTTATAAAAATTAATTAAAGATAAAAACACATGAAACTGTAACTTGAACACTTTCTAAATGGGAACTGCCATGTTGGATCCATATTTTTGTCACTAAAAGTATACAGTTAGAGAAAAGAAAACCAAAATGGTCTTGAAGTTTTAATAAACTGGACAGAATTAAAGATAACTGCATTGGGAGAACCTTTTCTGTTGGTCAGTAACCTGATACTGTTGTATACAGTATTCTGAGGTTAGGTTACAACTGTAGCACAATAAAAGTTCAGAGTTACGGATTAGAAGCTTTTATTATCTAAGTAAAGCAAACTTTAAAGCTCAAATTTTAAATCTCAATGCTTCTGCCAATAAATCACATTTCTTGTGAAAATTATTTATTTGTTAAAATAAGCTGAGAGAGCTATACAGTGTAATAGTTTATTTAATGTTGTTTTCATCATTAAGAGCTATATATGTAATAGTTTATTTAATGTTTTTGTCATCATTAAGAGCTATATGTGTAATAGTTTATTTAATGTTTTTGTCATCATTAAGAGCTATATGTGTAATAGTTTATTTAATGTTTTTGTCATCATTAAGAGCTGAGTTTAAGAAAAAGTTTTATAAAGACAAATTTGAAAGAGTAAATAAACAGGTGTTTTAATATGAGTGTTATGTTTAGGTTAAGTTGGCATGCGATCTTCAAAAACCTTTGTTTCTTCATGAACGTGAAGCACACTCCGCCCTCATGAAGGTGTTGGAGCAGTACCAGGAACGTCTTCCAAGTACAGTCATGCATTGTTTCACAGGCACTCAGCAGGAAGTTAAAAAGTATTTGGATATGGGGTTTTACATTGGATTAACAGGTAGTTATCATAAAGTATTTAGATATGTGGTTTTACATTGGATTAGCAGGTAAAGTTATTATAACGTATTTAGATATGGGGTTTTACATTGGATTAGCAGGTAAAATTATTATAACATATTGAGATATGGGTTTTTCTTGTAGTTGGTAACTATCATGGTATTTCAGTCACTGATGAACTAAAGATCTTGACATGATAATACACGATTAACCAGACAAGCACAGATACAAGGTGCCTTAAACCTACTTCAGAAAGAGTGTTTATGTCATAGCGAGTCAGTGTGGGACTTTACAAAGATATTTCTGTACATTACTTATACTTTAATAATATCATGAACAGTGAAGTCAAAACATCAGTAACATTGTTTAGTTGATTCTGGTTTTAAAGTTAATGATATTTTAACAGAAAATATGTGATAAATTAAGTATGTTAATGTTTGTAGGATATTTGTGGAAAGACAAATCTGAAGATGGTGTGCGGAAAATTCTGGAAGAAAGGCTAATTCCACTGGACCGTTTACTTGTTGAAACTGATTCTCCTTTTATGTACCCTAACATTCGGGCTTCCAAGCTTCCAGCTGATGTGAAAGGTGCTCTGTCAGAGCGTTCTTTAAGTTTTCTTAATCGTTATTGCACATTTCAACGAAACGAGCCGTGCTCCTTGCCGATAAGTGTCGAGATGATTGCTGCCTACCTCAAGTTGAAGCCTGATGACATTGCTCTGAAAACAACGTACACCGCTTTAAAGGTGTTTGGACTCAACTAGCTGTCGCTGTCCGAGTTAAATGAAAATAAAAGGCGTTGTAGTTGCATGTTTGCTTGAAAAATTATCGGCTTCTAATTTTGACTTTCTAAGTAATGTAACTCAAGTATTTTGATTAAGAGACACCTAGGACAGTAATCTAAATTGTTATTTAAAATATCAGTACATAAACTGACTGTTAACTGTGCCTTTTTTTATATGAATCAAAGCTTTAAAGAAGTTGAAATATATATAAGATGTATACTTGAACAAATCCTAAAAATATTGTTAAAGTTCCTTGGTTAGTTTGTGTATACTTCATAAAGATGGTGGTGTTTCGTGGAAATATATTTTTAGAATATGAAATTTCCTAATAAATTTCTGTAAAACCAAATGTTTTTCATTTTTGATAAAATTGATGTTATACTACTGTTTATTGTAAGTTAACTAGACTCATCTGCTCAGATTTTGTCTGAAAAACATTACTACTAAATCTATTAAACATCTAACTGTACATTAAATAGAGAACAAATTGTCAACATCTATTTATTACTCATTTTAAATAAAAGTAACTTCTGTTTATTGTGTTTATCGTGTGTGTAACTTCTGTTTATTGTGTTTATCGTGTGTGTAACTTCTGTTTATTGTATGTATCGTGTGTGTAACTTCTCTATTGTATTTATTGTGTGTGTTCCTTTTTTTTGCTAATTAAACTTTTTTTCTCCTTTTTGAAGTCACCACCTCGGCTTAACATGCAATGGACCAACTTACCAACAAAATAACTCGTACCTTTGTCACATTGGATAGAAGTTAGTAATGAATATGTGTAGTAAGTTTATCTGCTTTGCATTATCTTGAATGTTCCAGTCACGTGTTATCTAATGCCATAAAGGTGATGAATCCGTCAGCAATAAAGAAATTAACACAATTTAACATTTTGAAAGTGTTTAGTTTCTGAGTATGTGAACATATGTTGGACAAGTGTTGTGTATATTTGTAGCCATAGTATAGTGGCTCATAGATTGGTTCTGAGTTTTTCTCAAGTACAAACTAAATTACAGTTCCATCAACTTTTTGTCAATTTGAGATCTAATTACCGCTGAGGCTGTTGAGGATTCTCTCTTATTTATGAGCTAACACTTGCTTAGAACAGGTTCTTTCTGTCAGTGTCAATACCCTGATATGTTTATACCTTCTCCATGTGTTTTGATGTACTGTTATATCAATATTTTTTAACAAATATTCTACTCTAGGCCTACTTTTTTGTACATTAGACTGCATGTAAACAAACAAGACATCCAAAGTTTTTAAATTTTGTTATACTTACTAACCACTACCACATTCCACGATTTTTATTAGAACTGTAATTTTATTAATCATTGGGCTTATTAACCAATTACATTTAAGTAATTAATTATTTTCACACAAGACTCAGACAAATTGAATAAAGAAGGATATCAATAATAATAATTAATAATTCATTATGTTAAGTCGTTTAACCTGAACAACTTTGGAGTAACCAAATATGGTAATGAGAAATCAGGACTGAATATCAGTTACTTGATTATTTGGAATAATCAGAACTGTTAATATTGATCAGTCAGTGATTATTATTGCTATTAGTAGTTGATCAATAATTATCTAGTTCTGTTTCTCATCAAAGGTTTATTTTAAAATTAGAAACTAGAAGTTGATATCTTATTGTTAGCCATACTGAGTTAATGATTTCTACTGTTTTTGTTTAAACTATGATCAGAACAGATTCCTACATTCATTGAGCTGACACATACGACAGTATTGCCATAAAACAAAATATTTGATGTGGGTGTGGAGGCTTAGTTACGTTATCACATCCTGAGATAATTTAGTTAGCGTTTTCTACTGTTTTTGTTTAAACTTTGGTCTATAATTTATTTAATGTTTATTTTAAATCTACACATCCTGAGTTTGTGTAATTTTGAATACTGTCTTTTAATATTTGTGTGACAAATTAAATATTTTGCAGTTACATTCTATTACAGTGACTAGTAGGTGCACACATACGAAGTTTAGAAACCAGTGTTTCTTCCTGTGTGCCAGAAAATAGTGTAAATATTGAAACAATTGAACTACCCACTGTGTTTTAAAATGAACTTTAAGTGTTAAGTATTTTTGGACATTCTAGAACTGAATTACTTGAGTTAATATATCCTAATTCTCTACACAGTGTTTTATGTTTTAACTTGTATTACTGTACATGTTTTCAGTTAAACATGACAATATGTCCTGTGTTATAAGATGTCGATATTAAGAAAACTATGTCCAGGTAGTTAGGACACTTCACCTGTAATCTGAGCATCACAGGTTCAAATCCCTTTTCTGCCAATCATGCTCATGAGGGAGTTACAATGTGACAGTCAATCTCATTGTAGTAGCCCAACAGTTGTCAGTCGGTTGTGATGACTAGCTGCGTTCCCTCCAGTCTTTCTCTGCTAAAGTAAGAACAAGTAGTGCAAATAGCCTTCATGTAACGAACACTAGAGAAGTGTAGAAACAGTACTTCCATCTACGGCATCACCTCATTGGCATGTTTTTACTGACTAGTAAGAGCACATTTTACAGAACAACTCATTTGATTTGGTCAGTGTTGATTGATATAAAGTACGTTATGAACCATTGATTCACACCATGCAATTTTAATTTCTTCTTTCTTATTAACAGTGCTTCCTCTTAAGTTTCATTCAGTTTAAAGTTAGGTTTTAAATACCTCCGAGTATCAATTGTTTTCTTATATATATTATGTAATAATCAAAGTTAATTAATAAAAATATTCTGTTACTCAGAATAAACATTTTACTTTAATTTCTTATTTAAAAGAATTTTTTTGTTTCTGCTTTGAAACAAAAAAGATATTTTTACTTATTTGATGTCTAGCTTTATCCAATCACAGTCAAGCATACTTTAGTTGAGGTGTTTTTATTTGTTAGTTTCATATGATGGAAATAATTTATCAGTTACTGTTCTGGTTTCATCTTCTTATGTTTTCAAACAAACTTGTGCATTATTTCTCAATCTGCGATTGATAGCGTATCTTTTGAAGGATAAACCACAAACAGTAAATAACGCAGAGAACGTGTATAGTTTGATCATCTTACTACCTCAGAGTTATGTACTCTAAAGAAAGAAAAAAATGCTTAATCAACAGTATGAAAAGGTAACTTTACTAATGATTTTGGTCCAGCGTATCCAGGTGCTCGACTCGCAATCTGAGGACTGCAGGTTCAAATCCCCATTGCACCAAACTTGCTTGCCCTTTCAGCCGTAGGGGTGTTACAATGTGATAATCAGTCCCACTATTCGTTGGTAAAAGAATAGCCCAAGTGTTGGCAATGGATGGTGATGACTAGCTGTCTTTCCTTTAGTCTTACACTGCTAAATCAGGGATGGCTAGAGCAGATAGACCATGTGTAGCTCTGTGGAAAATTAAAAAACAAACTGTTTTTCTTTGTTGTACATATAAAGCAGGCAATGGAAAAACTATTATAACAAACATGTTGGGTAAGAAATAATACTAACAAGAGCAAATGTGATGGTTTAGTAAAAGAGATGAATATTCATTGTAATGATTCAGTTTAACAATGTTTGCAAGTGTGAATACAATATAGTTCTATCCAAGAATATTTGGCCTTGCTGTATGTGTATTTGTTGTACCTTGTGGTTAGTAGGATTACTTTGGTGTTTTAATAAATTATGCTCGTTACACTCTGTTATTATTATTTTTTTAGAAAATTTATACCAGTGAACATAAATGTAAGCTATATATATGATATGATGTTGTTAAACTAAACTATTTTATTAATACTTTTGCTATTATAGTGATTAATAACTTGAAATATGCATGCTTGATAAGGTAGGTTTCTTTTTCAGTTTGACTTAATAATAGTACCTGGAAGTTTGTATTTGCAATCTAAGATTTGGTTTGGAGATTTATTTTATCTGTAATTGTACATAAAAATCTGAAAAGATTTATTGTTCATTTATACATTTCTATATAATTACCATACTACATTTTTGTTTGCTAATTGTTTAATATTTTGATGTAGATGTTTGTTGTGCTCCTGATTTTTGGGTGTTTTCAAGTTACATTTGAAATACCCGTTATCTGTTGGTTCATTCTGAGACCAGTCGTTGGTTTTGTTTTTGCTCTTGATCCATTTTAATTTTCTTTTACTACTTTATCTATTTCTCTTTGTTCTTCTTTCTTCTGTTTTTATTATCTCCAGCAAAGTTTCAATCTTTTTTTCATAGTTGTTAAAGTTATTATTTTGAAGTTTAGTTAAAGGTCTCTTACCTTTTCACCAAAATAATCCCACTTCTGACACTATTGTCACAAAGTGCTCAGTCACTGGACAGGTTTTTTTTGGTTTACTTTTGGGTAAATACAAAACCTAGTTATGTGATGATAACAAATTAATTTATTTCTTCAATAATGTTGTATACACGGGTAGCTCTAACTTCATAAACATTGAACACAAATTCTGAAACTAGTATATGCCTAACTTACAAATAAAATTACTTACAAAATTTCCTTAATTGATTAATCAACACTAATTGACTAATATATTGCCGTGATCACTGAAAAATAAATTTAGTCAACACTAATTGACTAACTCACTAACTGATGGTGAATTATTGAACTCTTAATTCACTCTGTATATATGTGTGTGTGTGTATACACACGCTAGATAGTTTTTTCCATAGTTCAGGAACATACCACATTCTACAAAGATATGCATTTTCATGACATTTTCTAAACATTGTGTTGTTATGTCATGATGAGTTCCTACTGGCAAACAAACATCTTGATCAAAACATTAGAATTATAGCTCACAGTAGTATTAAAGAAACAGTTAGTAACTAAATTGCGAAGAAGTAACTTTGAAAACAAATAAATAAGTTCTTAATTTTTCAATAATTTAAACTGTTGCACTGGTTTTGTTAAACAAAGAAGTCTACGTCATTTACTAAAAGTGATAATTTTATTTATATCCTTCTGTTGATGTAGCTTTGATACTCCATGTTATAAGAAAGTAAGTATACTGTTAAGTTAACAAGAGGCAGCTTGGATATTTTTAAAAAAGTAAACAGTTTGGTTTTTCTGAAATATTGTAGTGATTTATACTTTTGTTATCACAACTTAACAAAGGAAAGGTTAAAATGGTCAGGGAAGAACCAGATATTAGAACTTTCTGTGAATAGAATTATAGTAAAATATTTAGACTAAGTAGTCATGTTTGTAATAAGTGTGATATATATGAATATTTTAGCTTAACTAACTAAGTTTTGTTCAGTGACTTGGGGATTTTTATAGTTATATCTAGCATTAATTTGAAATAATGTACCAGACTTGTTAGAAGATGCAAGAATTATTTGATAAAATGTATTGAACATTGCTGTTGACAAACCCAAACTATTGATTGTTTAGTTAGATAAGATGTAATTCTGATATAATTTTTGGTATCCAGGGTTCTGCTCTCGTACAGCCCAGTAAATGTACTATTTTAATAAAACTATCTGTACCAGTTTTAATAATTGGTATATAGTTTGAAATGTCAGACAGTAAAACTCAATTATAAATATCAAACCAGTGTTTGTGACTAGAGGTTGTCATTCAGATTCTAAAACAGTGTATAGTAAATAAAAAAAACATAAATGTTTTAAACTTCGAATTACATGACTGAATATTAATAATAATAATAATGCTTTGAGATTTATCTTCAGATAGTTACTGTTAGATATACCTAGTTTTATAACCAGTAATATATGGTTGTCAATTATTTTTTCAAGTAAGGGTTTAATATTTTAGAAAATTTGTATTTCATAATTGTTGTTATTGTTGTAGGTATTGCAGTACCCTTTTTTATCAAAGTTTATCCATATATGGCTATTTTCTTTGATAACAGGTATTCGACGATCACATGAAGTTTTGAAACCAGTGATTTTTGTTACTTTATCTTTGATAACGTGCTTGTAATTATTATTGTGCTTATATAATAAACTGATATTGAAATCTATAAAATGTTTAAACTGTGTAGTTTATTCTATCTGAATACTGCAGTAGATATCGACTTTTAGAACAGTTTTTTTTTTAAACTAATTACAACAATTGATACAGTGAATTCATCAGGTGTCTTTATCGTGTATTTTAATGAGTGTTTGTTGAGATTAGCTTGGAAACTTTTTGAACCTTTAATACTAGAAATATATCCATTCATTTGGATTGTTAAGATATTGAATGTTCATATTTAGAATTGTAGATGTTAGGAATATGGCAATACATAAAAACCAAAACTTTAAATCTAAGAATAACCTTCTACGTATACCAGAAGCTGAGAAGACGTTTTAAAACTACAAATGGTGTTAAACAATTTACTGCATGACCAATAAGGAAGAAAAGTTGCAATCATTGATATGTTTTTTATTCCCGTTTTTTGTTTACTTGTAAAACAAGCTGGTAATTATAATTACTTTTTTTATTTATCATTGAAATATGTGGTAATATCAAGAATTCCATCGGGTATGGTGCTGGGTTTTTTTTGTGCTTTATTTCTTATAATTTATGCTACAGCATGATGAGACAACGAACTGTTATTGATGTAGTGCCCAGGTTCAGTGAATCCTGAAATATAAGTTAAGGAGTGTCCACAAAACATAGCTCAAAAATATTTTTATGCAAAGAAGGAAATGAACTCGAGCAGCAGAGGAAAGAAAGTGAATAAAATATCTTTATTCATAAGAACTGTTCAAGTCTTCACGCTCACTAGTCGTTTTTTAATGCCACCAAGTGGCATAGCGGTATTTATGCGAATTTACAATGCCAGAAATCGGGTTTCAATTCCATGGTGAAAATAATACAGCTGGCCCATTGTGTAGCTATTTGTTTAATTTCAAACAAACTGTTACCTAATGGTATAGGTTTCATATGTAGAGCCACGGAGATACAAATTTTTATCATGTATGTAATTTTTCCTGTATAAAAGGTTTAGTAAACTTTTCTACAATTGGTTAAAAAGAACATGCGACATATAGAAAGTCCTCAAGACAATTTAGAAAAATTAATTGAATATGTTAAAAAATATATGACCATGAACCGTTACTGGCGTTCATAGAAGTGTTCGAAATTTCGCAAACAATTTGGTAGAACATACCAGTTTGAAATGTAGAATTGTTCCAGAAACAACACTCGAGACCTTCTGTCTCAATTGATAAGGTTTTTAAAATATTTTAACAGCGAATAAAGTTGATTTTCAGATTGTTAGACAAAATTCAAACGTTCGTTTTTTCATAGTATCATTATTATATCATTCTTATTTCACAATTCCACATATAAAAAACAGCTATGAATATTTTATTAAAACCTGTGCAAATCTACTAAATACTGTTCCTGCGCATGTCATAGGGCTATTTTTCAAAGATAAATTTTATCAGTTTTTCATCGCTATTGGCCAAGTTTATTTTCGAAACCTAGAGCTAAAACGGTTAATTATAATGCGTCAAAGTCTACACACATATATTAAAAAAATTTCTGCTACGTTTAAGCAAAAGAGGCCAATATTTATGAGCGGGTACAACATGTCTCGCCACGCAATCTTAACGCAGCCAATTTCTGACACACATGCATACAGTATCGTCAAAAGCACAGCAATATGGAAAACTGTCTGGACCACTGTTTAGGACCTGCAAGAAAGTATCTTAGTACAAAATCCCACGTAAGCTGGTTGATATACACACGAATAGTTCAAGAAAGGCCCAAACTGTATTTTCTTTGTAAAGAAAAAAACACACAAATTTCAAAATTTCTATATCTCTATTTGAGACCTACAATATATATATTTTGTACTAAATTCTATGCAAATTGACAGAAAAAAAGTAGATAATTGATCAAATCCCCCAAAATTAATAAAATTTTACCAGTTTCATGCGCCGAGGTGGATGATATTTTTCCCGAGTTCTCAAAAGGATGGCTAACGTAACAAATGTAAATATATATGATTTCACTAGACGCTTTCTGGAAGTAGTGTAGTTTGAAAAAAAACAAACACAAATAACAAACAAACGCAATTAAAATAACGAATAACTTTAATATAAAAGAGTTACCTATGAATGAAATTCATTTGGTCAATACATTAACATTTTTTCTTATTTCAAAGTAATATTGAGTAACATTCTTCATGAATAGATCTAGAGAACAGGCTGTTTATTTGAAGGAAAGAACCAAAATATTAATCTTCGATATAAAACAAAAAGTGGCTATGAAGAAATACTGAATTTGAAAAACTAAGTTTAAGTAACGAATAACATGTATAATAAATATGGGTTTGCTAGCTGTTGTTCTCTAATTTATGTGTATATTACATAAACTTTTAGATAAATACAAGTTTAATAATTGCAAAATTACGAAAAACATTTGATTGGAAGAAATTCAACTCCTTTCTTTTTAAATAAATGCATGTGTGTGTTTTTCGTATAGCAAAGCCACAAAGGGCTATCCGCTCAGCCCGCCGAGGGGAATCGAACCCCTGATTTTAGAAATAAATGCAATTGTCTGAATGTATAACAGAAGATTTATTATGAAATAATAGTTTTAGGTACTATATAAAGGTATTGAATTACTTCTAAACATGATAATAACATCGTTTGTTAAGCATTAACAATAACGCGTAATTATTTTTAATGGAGCAGTTTTCCCTGTTGTTATTTCTTTCTGCTACATATAGCATATTTTCTATATATTTAGCACCAATCGAATTCAACATTGGAAGGAAACGTTAGTGTGATGGTACTGTTTGGTGTAGGTTATTACTATTAGATAATGGCGGAATATTTGGCTTCGATTTTTGGTACAGAAAAAGATAAGTATGTTAAATATGAGAAACTAGAAGTTCTTTTCGTATTTTAAATTAACGTTAATAAAATCGTGGGTCTGCATTAGCACAAAATACTTAGAATAATTATAATACCTGCCAAGCGTAAAGTAATTTATTAACGATAGTGTTATTCACTGTTAGGCCTAATAGGTAAAAATCGTAAAAATGAAACGTTTTTAATTCGAATATAACTTTTTTGTAACTAAAATTTATAGTAATATTACTAATAATTGTAGTAGTACTTTAGCATACTAATAATAGTAACGGTATATTAATCGGTTGTTTAAAAAAAAGTTTAGTATTTAACATTTAACCAGGTTTTATATAGCAACACTGCCAACAGTTAAAACGAAAGTTAAACAAAGGCAGTTTGTGGGATTAACCTAGTTAAACTTTGAAATTTAACTAAAACAAAAACAGTAACGCCATAAAGATGTTATTAACATGAGTTCTATTGTTATTAATAGTTGTAGTAGTATTATTGTTAGTATTGGGCTAATACTGCGTTATAAAGATACATTTTTTGTGTTAATTTTGTACTGTTTCTTTATGGTAAGTGTACACACAAAACCACTAATTTTAACAGATAGCTCTAGTACTTTGTTCCATGAATGTTCATTGAACAGGCATAGAAGTTAAGAGCACTAAACTGAAACAAACTGGGCCCGGCACAGCCAAGCGTGTGTAGGCATTTGACTCGTAATCCGAGGGTTGCCGGTTCGAATCCCAGTTGCACCAAACATGCTCGTCATGTGGGCATTATTATGTTACAGTCAATCCCACTATTATTTGGTAAAAGAGTAGCCCAAGAGTTGGTGATGACTAGCTGCCTTCCCTCTGGTTTTACACTGCTAAATTAGGGATGGCTAGCACAGATAACCCTCGAGTAGCTTTGCGTAAAATTAAAAAAAAAACTGCACATTCAGTCACACTTTCACATAAGTTTTGTAAGTCAGAATTATAGTGATTGAAGTTGCATGTTGCATTGACTTGCAATACACTCAGTTAATTTATAGGTGTCTAGGTTTGCCATGGTTGTGTATGTTTATTATTTCTGTAAATGAGATTATCTAATAGATACTATACAACAAATTACAATATTCTGTATGACAGTTGGAGTACATGTTTAGTGCCTTGGAAGTGTGAAGATTGTTTAATGTGACTAAATGTTGTTTAGAATAAAGTTTACAGAAGAGATCAGAACTTCATTTCCTATTGTAAATGGTAGTGTGCTAGACTGCTGTAAGGTGTTGGTATTGAGCCAGATTTTATTTGAAAAATTAGGAATATGTCTATGTAACAAACCTGGAAAGTTTGATAGATTTACTATGAGGCTGACTACCCAGTCACATCTTGAAAACAAGATATATTTGGTAAAGAACAGTGTTCCTACCGCTTGATTGTTAGAGGGTGAGGGTTCCTTTGTAGATAAGGGAACCTTACAGTTATTAAGCAGTGATATAGAGCAGGCAATGTATTATTGTTACCGAATTTATAGAAGTCATTCTGTGAGGTAGATTTTAGTTATGTGCTCAGTCACACATTAAACTAGAAGAAATGTATAACTAAACCATCATGTTTCTATCTATTTTATACAATATGGACAAGTCTACCTGTAGAGTCTGGTTTCCTGTGTGGGTACTGTATCATTTATTATGTGATAGAGTAGAACAAGGATCAGATGTTGATAAAACATTAAAATAGATGGAGTTAGTCAAGATAAAGCTATATTCTCAGTTTTAACTTGAAAATTTTTAGGAAACTGTTTTTTTCTTTAGTGTAAACGTCAGAGAGAGGAGTGTGAGGGACTTGTCTGCACACACAGTTTTGTCAAACAACTTGCACAATGTAACCTCTTTCTGTGGTATTCTAACACTTGTGTCCTTGAAACAGCTGTAAATTCTAATGTAAAAGAAATTTTCTTTTAAAGGCATTAAGTTGGTGAGGATAACAACTTCTTAAGGTTTTATGTCTGTGAGGTTCATCTTTCATGCATTAAGTCTGTGAGGTTCACCTTTCAAGGAATTGAGTTTGGGAGGCTAACCACATTCCTTCTGGCAGATTAGCCACAAATAACACTTGTCACAAGCTAGGTGGCTCTTCTGTGAGAAACTAAATTTCCAGCGACATGCTGGTAGTTTTGTACTTGTGCTAACGATCAAATGGATTACTTTAGTTAAGAAGTAGCCAGAGCTTACCATGTTAGAGTATTATAAGTGTTACCATATAGTTGAACATAAATGTTTAACTATTTCATAATAAAACTAGCAACGGTACTTGATAGTTGGAATTAAAATGGTTAAAAAGTGAAATATATTTCATAATTGTATATTTGTTTCTAAATGTCATGTTAAAACACTGAACTAATATTTTAAATTTAGAAGGTTGTGATTATGTTTGAATGCTAGTGTTTTGTGTTTTCATAGGAGAGATATTGCAAATTTTAGTACATTTGTTTTCAGTGTATGTTTGCTGGTTGATATAAGCCTCGATTGACAGAATTGACTGTTGCTGAAAATTGTATGGTTTGATATTCTGTTTGGTCTTGTTTCCCACTTAAACCTACATGTATTCTCTTCCACATGGATATGTTTCCAGTTGGAATCAATTTGTTTTTTTGATCTTATATTCAGTCCATGAAAACATTTTCAGGAGACAGATATCCTGAACAGTGGATATATGCTTGTCAGTAGTAAATTTTCCCCTGCTAGGTCTTGTATTTATTCATTTACCTTGAAGGGTCCTGAAGAATAAGATAAGCCATGTTTTCATACCTCAGAACACAACATGAATTTCTGAGAAAACTGTTGTAACCATAAAACAACTGTAGGACTTATAAAGTCAGTAAATTTTGTAAGATTGGTTAGTGTATTGGAAGAAATTGGTGAAAATAAAATTCCCAGGTCATAATGTTGAAAACATCTGCTAGTCAGCCCCAGGTTTAGACGATCAGTTGGGTTACAGGAAACAAATATGTTTGAAACTTGGCCATGTAAGCAACTTGAGGAAGTGTATATATTCTGTCATCCTTTAAAGGTCCACGACCCGTTCTCATTATTTTGTTTTATATAGGGTAAACTGTTCGTTTTATTTCAAGATCGGAGCATGTCGGCACGGAGACCGATGTTCTCGGATACACAACAAACCTACTTTCAGTCAGGTAAACATTTTTAAGTAATTAGAATATTAGCATGTTAAGTGTTGAAACCTTGGTTGTTAAAATTAGTGTTTTGTACATGGATAAAATATAGATAAATTCAACAGTAAAATATACAAGTTTTGGTTGTATGGAATTAATCTAGTGATGTATATATTGTTAAGTAACGAGCTGCCTGTTTATAAATTACAAACGTAAGACGTACAAAAGGTCTTTGAACCAACCTTTGCCAGGTACTGTAAGTCTACTTACAAAAGTATTAAAAAAGAAAGAAAAGGATTTATGAGATACTTGCCTCTAACAGGTACGTTCGGTCTTCTGACATGAAACTTTAGGAACTGTTTTATTTACAGTTTAATATCAAATTGTATTGTTTGTGAAGACAATTACATTTTTAATTGTTGTTTTAAACTTGTCGATTTACATTGACAGATGCTCAAACCAGATTTGTACAGTAAACTATTGAGAAAGATTTATTGGTCCATTATCAGTGTTTTTGCTTCACAAATGTTATGCCTGCACTACAGTTTTTTTATTATCATGTTTACCATTTTTACATGTACTTTGAATGTCGATAGTGTGCTTGGATTATCAAGTGACAAAAAATCCCAACGATCCAATGCTAGTTTCAAATCCTGATGAACTACATCGTGCAGACTGCAGTTCTTATATCTTTATTTTTTCTAGATTCTATTGGTGTGGCAACATATGTTTAGTGTTTACTGTGATCGTGACATGGAGGAACTTACAAACATGAGCAATACATAAGTATTGTCCAAAGTTATGTTGTTGTCCAAAGAACATTAACGTGAACTATTTGGTATAAGAATAATCCAGACCTGCAAATTGAAAACTTGTCTTTCTTTATCTGTTTATTACTGGAATCTTTTATATATTAGCTGCTTCTGATTTGTAGGAATTTCACTGATTTAGACTGTTAAAGTTGCTTCTGATTTGTAGAGATTTCACTGATTTAGACTGTTAAAGCTGCTTCTGATTTGTAGGGGTTTCTCTGATTTAGACTGTTAAAGCTGCTTCTGATTTGTAGGGGTTTCTCTAATTTAGACTGTTAAAGCTGCTTCTGATTTGTAGGGGTTTCTCTGATTTAGACTGTTAAAGCTGCTTCTGATTTGTAGGGGTTTCTCTGATTTAGGCTGTTAATACTTTATATATATTTTAATTTCATCATAGTTTATTACTTAATGCTTGCCATGATCAGGACACTTGTACAAACTGTTAAGCATTCTTGGAAGAGTTTTCAACTAATGCAATGTTTTCTCCAGAATTCTAATATTTATAGTCACTAGTGCCTAATCCTTTCTAAAGGTACTAGTCATGGAAGAAACTCAGCAGTCACTAATGTACGAAAATCCTGGATAGTGTTATAAAACCTGTTCATATTCCATCTACCCTCAATTATAACACAGAACTAAATAATTATTAAGTTGAAAATTTTTAATGCTGCTGTAACGTATTTATAAAGACATTGGTCATTTACAGTTGTAAAACTTGAGCAGTTGGTTCAGTTATCCATAAAAACTACATTCATAAACAAATGCAGAAATTCACTATGAATACATCATGTATGTTTTGAAACCATAGCCAATAGAAGGGACTTGTAGAAATCAGTAGAACAAATAAACACAAAAAATATTCTACAGTTAACGTCTTTAAAAATGTGTTTCTTTTTCTAAATTATAATTCATAGTACAGTGTTGTTATAACACATCAACTTGCTCTACCAGTGTATGGTGCTCGTGTTTTTCAAGAACTGGTTCTCTAACAGTTACTTACACTTTTCTGTAGTAAGAGATCATGGTTATTACAGTTTGGTGTAACTATATTATAACTATGTTTTTAACTGTACATAATAGATGTATTTTTAACCATAGTATGTACAGTGATATTTTTAACGGCTATGCAATAAATACAGCCTACCCTCCTGAATTTGTTTTGATGGTCAATATCTGAAAACCTTTTCAAAATTAAACTGATATATGTTGAGATCAGTATTGTTGATTTGTGTTAATGTGTTTACACACCTTGAATTATATTAGTATTTATGCTTGACCTTTATTAAACAGTGGACTAACTGGTGAGGAACACTAGTGTCTCATTTATCTGCTGTTTCTGTTTTCTGTGATTTTTTACTTTATTTGGAAATAAAGACGGCACAAGAGTATATTTATTTACAGGTGCATTCTGATGATCATATGATATCAACAACTACTTGATAGCATTGCCTGTACTAACTGGCTTTTGGTCCCGTTGGGTCTAAACATGCACACTTATTAGTTGAAGTTAGAGAAAGAAGAAAAACAAAGTAGTGTGAAATTAGTAATGTGTTGTGCTGTCTCAAAGCTTTGTTCCTGAAAAACACATGAAGTGCTGAATTAACATCTTAGAAACAAAGTTTGATTTGGGGTTCCAAAAATGTTAAAATAGTTCCAGACTTTCAAGAGTTCAGAACTCTTCCAGATTTGAGGTCTGTTTAACACAGTCCTATGCATGAATATAGTGAGTGAAAGCCATTATAAGGTTGTAAGCATGTTATATACTCTCGATAGCTTTGATAATTTCTCTAAGAAAACATCTGATGTTAGTTTGTCATATTATGCTGTATTTAGTAGTAGGGTCTCAGTTATAGCAGGAACATACATTGTTTGTGCTCTAAAATAATTTATTTCTTGAAGTTATCATATATCTCACAAAGTATTCATTTTAGATAAAAAAAAAAGTAATTCTGTACAAGCACATTTATCCAAGTGAAATGTTTTGTGTGTTTTACCATCAAAATAGAACTTTGTGTGTTATTTTCTGTATTGTGTCACATGTACTTGTTTCTTTCAACAGACTGTTCTGATTCAAAATCTGTACCATAATCCCCAGAACTCTGCCCAATCAGCTGATGGATCACACTGTAAGTTGAGCTCTGCAAATATTATACTTTACCAACAAATTGGATGAAGATAATGATTTCTGTAACTTGTTAATAGTATGTATTTAGTCTTGGAGTTAAGTGATTCCTGTGGATGTTTTATATTTGTGTAGAAATGTACACGATGCTGTAGATTTATGATGCAAGTTCTTCCTAAAATATTGAATATTGTTTAATGCATATCTGAGTTTGGTTATGAAGTTTTGTTCTGTTCTACCAGAAGGTCTTGACTAAATGTTAAAAATGTTTTGAAGCAAAGCTTGAACACAAACTTGGAATAGAACACAATAGTTTACATTTTTCACATGTAACTTTGTAGAAAGAACTCGTCTGATGCTGCTTTATATTTGACGATTTTCTTAGTGGGTACTGTTAAAACTCCATTAGGGGTCAAATTTAATGTTGGAAATCTCAGATGACACCAAACACATGACCTTTGTTTAGTGTGGTGTCTGGAAAGCTTTTATTTTTTTAATAGTCCAGTAATTCACAAAAACCTTTAAAAAATATGAACAATGTTATTCATTTCTTTATTCTGTTTTAACTAAAAGATGTAAAAGTAGGTAAGTGAAGTGATACTAACAGTCATTGGAAACTGTCCAAGTGGAAAATATGGTTTCTCTTATGATTTTCATAAACCATAAAAATATCAAAACTTTATAAGTTGTTCATTTATTAATTTCTAACTGTAGTAATATTTGAAAATTTTCTACATTGTATTGGCTCTTCCTGCCAAAAGGTCTTCTTTATCTGTAGTACATTATTTCAACAGTAGATGGTGCTGCATCAAGTCAGATTGCTGTGTGGTAAATTCTGTTAAATGGGAGGAACAGTATTCCCACCCAACCACCACATGAAACTGTGGATGTTGTGGTGTCCAATAGAAGCAAAATACAGAACAAAAGGTTATTTTATTGACAACCATATGACGAGGAATAGATTAAGAGACCAGCACATGAAGGTTATTTCATGTTCCACCTTTATGGTGTATTATAAAATTTTTTTTTGTCTGCCCTAAGTGTTAAAATTATTCCAGTTTTGCATAGAAAGTGCATTAGCACGAAAACTGGTAACGACATTTTCTTGTCGGGTAAGATTATGTTGTGAATGCCATTATCTTGAAAACCAGACACAAACAGTGTGGTGGGTCTTAAGGTGTTTACGTTTACTATCATGGGTAAATGTTCTTACCAATAGATGTCACAAAAGTGTAAAAACTTTGGGTCATGGGGAAAAGGAGCTTATATTGTGAAGGAAGTATAGAAGTAAGAAGAAAAACAAACTAAGGGAAATAGGATAACAGAAACTGTATTCTGACTGTTGACTGCTATGGCACTGCTATCAGTCAGTTACACTTGGTGAGAAGATAAAATATGAGTTACAAAAGTTATGCAGATCAAAACTGTGATTTATTTTTGTAAGAATATCTACACTTACTTTCTGAGAATGCAAATATTTGAGAAAAAATTTACAAAGCAGTTATTGCATTAGTTTCAGTGTGTGTGTGGTGGCTACTTTATCTGCACTTGAAGATGTGCTAAAAGTTTTACAATAGCCTGTCAACAATGATGTTTTAGTCTCCCCTTTTGGTTCCACATTACCACTGTCACTAAAAGTAAACAGATGTTGAAAAAATTATGAAACGTGTTTGATGGTGATGTTAAATATATTTCTGTTTGAGCAGGAACATTTAAAGAAAGGAAAACCAAATGGAAGGGATCCAGTCTAACACTAGCATACTTGTACGTTTGAGGAAATTTACTGTGTGTTGGTAGTTTTGTCTAGTTTGTTTTTACAAGTGCCTATTTGCACAAGACAAAATTATGTTAAACTACTGAAATCTGTCAAGTCAGTAAAGGCTTATTTGTATGTGATCAGAATCATTTTAGCCTTTCTCTAAAGGTTGATTCACATTTGATCAGAATCATTTTGGCCTTTCTCTGAAGGCTGATTCACGTGTGATCAGAGTCATTTTGGCCTTTTTCTGAAGGCTGATTCACGTGTGATCGTAATCATTTTGGCCTTTTTCTGAAGGCTGATTCACGTGTGATCGTAATCATTTTGGCCTTTCTCTGAAGGCTGATTCACGTGATCATAATCATTTTGGCCTTTCTCTGAAGGCTGATTCAATTGTGATCAGAGTCATTTTGGCCTTTTTCTGAAGGCTGATTCACGTGTGATCAGAGTCATTTTGGCCTTTCTCTGAAGGCTGATTCACGTGTGATCAGAGTCATTTTGGCCTTTCTCTGAAGGCTGATTCACGTGTGATCGTAATCATTTTGGCCTTTCTCTGAAGGCTGATTCACATGTGATCAGAGTCATTTTGGCCTTTCTCTGAAGACTGATTCACGTGTGATCAGAGTAATTTTGGCCTTTTTCTGAAGGCTGATTCACGTGTGATCAGAGTAATTTTGGCCTTTCTCTGAAGGCTGATTCACGTGTGATTGTAATCATTTTGGCCTTTCTCTGAAGGCTGATTCACGTTTGATCGTAATCATTTTGGCCTTTCTCTGAAGGCTGATTCACGTGTGATCGTAATCATTTTGGCCTTTCTCTGAAGGCTGATTCACGTGTGATCATAATCATTTTGGCCTTTCTCTGAAGGCTGATTCACGTGTGATCAGAGTCACTTTGGCCTTTCTCTGAAGGCTGATTCACGTGTGATCATAATCATTTTGGCCTTTCTCTGAAGGCTGATTCACGTGTGATCAGAGTCATTTTGGCCTTTCTCTGAAGGCTGATTCACGTGTGATCAGAGTCATTTTGGCCTTTCTCTGAAGACTGATTCACGTGCGATCAGAGTCATTTTGGCCTTTCTCTGAAGGCTGATTCACATGATCAGAGTCATTTTGGCCTTTCTCTGAAGGCTGATTCACATGATCATAATCATTTTGGCCTTTCTCTGAAGGCTGATTCAATTGTGATCAGAGTCATTTTGGCCTTTCTCTGAAGGCTGATTCACGTGTGATCATAATCATTTTGGCCTTTCTCTGAAGGCTGATTCACGTGTGATCAGAGTCATTTTGGCCTTTTTCTGAAGGCTGATTCACGTGTGATCAGAGTCATTTTGGCCTTTCTCTGAAGGCTGATTCACGTGTGATCAGAGTCATTTTGGCCTTTCTCTGAAGGTTGATTCACGTTTGATCGTAATCATTTTGGCCTTTCTCTGAAGGCTGATTCACGTGTGATCGTAATCATTTTGGCCTTTCTCTGAAGGCTGATTCACGTGTGATCGTAATCATTTTGGTTTTTCTCTGAAGGCTGATTCACGTGTGATCATAATCATTTTGGCCTTTCTCTGAAGGCTGATTCACGTGTGATCAGAGTCACTTTGGCCTTTCTCTGAAGGCTGATTCACGTGTGATCAGAGTCATTTTGGCCTTTCTCTGAAGGCTGATTCACGTGTGATCAGAGTCATTTTGGCCTTTCTCTGAAGGCTGATTCACGTGTGATCAGAGTCATTTTGGCCTTTCTCTGAAGGCTGATTCACGTTTGGTCATAATCATTTTGGCCTTTCTCTAAAGGCTGATTCACGTTTTATCAGAATCATTTTGGGAGTTTACTAGAAGCTAATTACAAAATAATTTTTCTATATTAATAATAATATTGAGTGACATACAGCAATAATTTGTTTCCACCAACTGTTCCATGACTTTTTCATATTACTGTGGTACTTTCTACTAAATAGATCCAATTCCATATCACCAAACACTGCTGGGTATAAATTAGTGAAGGTTTCTTTATATTCTCCCCAGTGTTCAAAAGCCATTTCTGATCCAAAGGTATTCCACCATCCTAACTAATACTAATGCAAGTGTTTTTAAATGTACCAATTATGGGAATGAAGCTTGCAACAAGTGGCAGTTGTCCCAGGAAAGTAAAAAACAAAGTTATTTGTTAAAACTATCATAAAATGGTAAAATAAATATTGCATTTTATTATAATCTTGACAGAAATGTTCTGTCAACAGTGGTTGAGCTGTTGTATCATATGGAGCAGATGATTCATCTTTAGTGAGTATTTTTTATTGTAAATAGCTGTATGGTGTTATGAAAGTGGTGTGGTTGGCTGATAACGTGCAAAATAATAGACAGAAAAATATATGTGAAAGCTTTTTGTTAAAATATTTTTCTAAAATGTGACTACAGAAGAATATATGTGAAATTTTGTTGAAATATTTTTTTAAAACGTGACTACAGATGATACAAATAATACAATTTTGGGTGACATTTTGAGTACTAAGTATTTTTAAACTGACTTGAAATACTTTATTAGTGGGTAGAATCTTGGAACAACCATTTAACTTTGACAGGTGACGGTTGGTTTTTTAATCCAGAACCAGTTAATAGAAGCACTGGAAACTTATGACCTGACACTTCCATAACAGTAAAGTTGTTTCACTGTCGTACATTTTTACTGTGAGGTTTGAAGTTGCTCGTGGGCTAAACATTATAGCAACTAGTTTTTGAGACACATAGCTTTTGTAAGTAAGTTTAAAATTAAGTATATCCTGGAAATAAGTCTGTAACCCTTACACCAGTTTCCTATAGTTGTGGTTGTTGGAAATATAAACAAGTCTGTATAGGCTTTTAATGGTGTGGTCAGATCTAGTAGTAGGTGACATTGCTGACTTTCCCAATTCCAACAGATCAGTGAGCAACATCAGAATATCAGAGACTTAAATCATGACTTTCACATTCATAGGACATCAGAATATCCTAGATTTGTATTAGACTTAAATCACGAGTCTCAGATTCATAGGACACAAGAATGTCGTAGATTTGTGTTAGACTTAAATCACGAATCTCGGATTCAGAGGACACAAGATTTGTATTAGACTTAAATCACGAGTCTCAGATTCATAGGACACAAGAATGTCGTAGATTTGTGTTAGACTTAAATCACGAATCTCGGATTCAGAGGACACAAGAATGTCGTAGATTTGTGTTAGACTTAAATCTACGACATTCTTGTGTCCTATGAATCTGAGACTCGTGATTTAAGTCTAATACAAATCTAGGATATTCTGATGTCCTATGAATGTGAAAGTCATGATTTAAGTCTCTGATATTCTGATGTTGCTCACTGATCTGTTGGAATTGGGAAAGTCAGCAATGTCACCTACTACTAGATCTGACCACACCATTAAAAGCCTATACAGACTTGTTTATATTTCCAACAACCACAACTATAGGAAACTGGTGTAAGGGTTACACACTTATTTCAAGGATATACTTACTTTTAAACTTACTTACAAAAGCTATGTGTCTCAAAAACTAGTTGCTATAATGTTTAGCCCACGAGCAACTTCAAACCTCACAGTAAAAATGTACGACAGTGAAACAACTTTACTGTTATGGAAGTGTCAGGTCATAAGTTTCCAGTGCTTCTATTAACTGGTTCTGGATTAAAAAACCAACTGTCACCTGTCAAAGTTAAATGGTTGTCATTGATTTGTGTTAGACTTAAATCACGAGTCTTGGATTCATAGGACACCAGAATATCATAGATTTTTGTTAGACTTAAATCATTAGTCTCAGATTCATAGAACACCAGAATATTGTAGATTTGTGTTAGACTTAAATCATGACTCTCTTATTCATAGGACACCAGAATATTGTAGATTTGTGTTGGACTTAAATAATGAGTCTCAAATTCATAGGACACCAGAATATCGTAACTTGTGTCAGACTTAAAAATTATGAGTCTAAAATTCATAGGACATGAGAATATCATAGATTTGTGTTAGACTTAAATCATGAGTCTCAAATTCATAGAACACCAGAATACTGTAGAGTTGTGTTAGAGACTTAAATCATGACTCTCAGATTCATAGGACATCAGAATTTCGTAGAGTTGTGTCAGAGACTTAGATCATGACTTTCAGATTTGAAGGACACCAGAATTTTGTAGAGTTGTGTTAGAGACTTAAATCACGACTCTCAGATTCATAGGACACCAGAATATCATGACTGAGGGTTAGACTTAAATCACGAATCTCAGATTCAGAGGACAAAAGGATGTCATAGATTTGTGTTAGACTTAAATCACGAGTCTTGGATTCAGAGGACACCAGAATATCATAGATTTGTGTTGGACTTAAATCATTAGTCTCAGATTCATAGAACACCAGAATGTCGTAGAGTTGTGTTAGAGACTTAAATAATGACTCTCAGATTCATAGGACACCAGAATTTCGTAGAGTTGTGTTAGAGACTTAAATCATGACTCTCAGATTCATAGGACACCAGAATATCATAGATTTGTGTTAGACTTAAGTCACGAATCTCAGATTCATAGGACACAAGAATGTCATAGATTTGTGTTAGACTTAAATCACGAGTCTTGGATTCAGAGGACACCAGAATATCATAGATTTTTGTTAGACTTAAATCATGAGTCTCAAATTCATAGAACACCAGAATATTGTAGAGTGTGTTAGAGACTTAAATCATGACTCTCAGATTCATAGGACATCAGAATATCGTAATTTGTGTTAGAGACTTAAATCATGACTCTCAGATTCATAGGACGTCAGAATATCGTAATTTGTGTTAGAGACTTAAATCATGACTCTCAGATTCATAGGACGTCAGAATATCGTAATTTGTGTTAGAGACTTAAATCATGACTCTCAGATTCATAGGACGTCAGAATATCGTAATTTGTGTTAGAGACTTAAATCATGACTCTCAGATTCATAGGACATCAGAATTTCATAGAGTTGTGTTAGAGACTTAGATCATGACTTTCAGATTCAAAGGACACCAGAATTTCGTAGAGTTGTGTTGGACTTAAATCATTAGTCTCAGATTCATAGAACACCAGAATGTTGTAGAGTTGTGTTAGAGACTTAAATGATGACTCTCAGATTCATAGGACATTTGTTAAATTTGATCCATGTCTTCATTAATTCATAAAAGCAGTCTGTTAAAAGTCAATGTCTTTCAGTACTGTGTAGATTTAATATTTTTCATATTTCTTTTGTTGATAAATTTAGTATGGCAGATTTTAATTTGCAAAGTAATGTGTTTTAAACCAAAATTAAAAATTAACTTATTGGATATATTGGTCTGTCTTTATATTCAGGCCTTTTGTTTTATTAGCCTGAGTAAAAACAGTTTTTGTTCAAGGGTATCTTTGTCAGTTTTGCACTTACTTACCTAGAAGGCACTGGGTTGATAACATGTGTTCAAAGCAGTGGGAACATTGAGAAATTGGCATGTGAAAATGTATGCAACATGTTTTTTTTTTATAAGCCTAATACCTGTACTGTTTATAGGGAGCTCTACAGGCAATGAAATACTGTGCATGGCTGGCCAGAGAACATCAGGAGCTCATCCAGGTCTTTCTTTCTGTGCAAAATAATAAATAAGAACTAGTATATAAATAGCTGTACAACTTTCCTTAATGAATTCATAATTATTTTGTTGTATTAAAGTTTCGTTTTACTTGTACTGAGGGTTGGACCAACAGCTTCTGATTTGATTGTTGTTGAAATTAGAATGTTGTGTGGTGACTAGAAGTCAATGTAATTACAAAACAGACATCCTTTTGTTGTTTTTTTAACTCCATTATTTATGTTTTTTTCTCATAAGCAAAAACGTAAATGTATGTCACAGACAGGCTAAACTCATAACAGGTCACACCTCATTTATAGATTTAGCATGTGTTAAAATATTTTGTTACATTTTATGGAACAATTGTATTGTTCTAACAGTCTCTGACTTCTGTTTATGGATAAGTGGTGTTTGTAGTAGTGGTAATGTTATTTATTAAGATAGAAGTGTGGAATATTTGTTACAGTAGTTTTATAGAGCAATTATATCTTTACATGATCATTTAGAATTTGATTTGAACAATGAAGGAAACAAAATTATTGAGTTTTTAATTGAAATACATATACATCGTCTTACGAATGGAGTTTCTGACACGTGTTTTCAACTTCTATACATGTCACATAATTGCATAGTGTTTTTGTAGTGAATAAATTAACCTTACACTGTTAATATTCTTACGAACTGAACCTAAACTTGAAACAAGTTTGTACGCTTTTGGCTAATCAGAACAAACCTGATGTTGAGGGTTAGTTGTCATGAGTACTTAACCCAAATAAAATTAGACTTAATGTTTCAGATGTAGTTTCTTGATTATATTGTTAGTGATAGAATGAATGTTATAAAACCTTTTATGTTTTATTTAGGATGTTAACAACTGTTTGTACAAACTAAATTATATGTTATAAACCAGCAATATTGGTTCTAGGTCAGCTATGTATTAATATGCCACAAACCAGTGATGCTGATACCAGTAAAACATCTAGGACTCGCAATAACATTTAAAAATTATTTGTAGGGTTATTAAAGAATCATGTATAGTTTTTATAAGGATATTTTTCTCTGGATATTAATTACTGCTAATGGTTAGATTGTTTTCATTGAGTAAGCTGCATTAATAAATTAGTCTCAGAGACAGTAGTCATAAAAGAAACAGTAATAACCTTGATTTATTATACCATCAACATATAATTTGAGATATTATAGAAAAAGAATGAACTGTTACGATAAGTTAAACCTGACATTTAGAAGGTAAAACAGATCTGTTAGTTAAACGTGACATTTAGAAGGTAAAACAGATCTGTTAGAGCTTTTGTTATTTTTTATTTCTTACCTGTATTAAGTTTATTCAATTAGTTATCAAAAATTACCATTATAATAACCTGGAATAATAATTTATCATATTTTAATTCTTTATGAAACAAAGTATAAATCAGAAGCATTGTCTGTAGATAACAATGTCTAGTGCATCTGGGACAGGGGTTATTGATGGGATATCTCCTAGCAACAGTGTCAGTGGCAACAATAATACCTGTACAAGACAAAATATAGATGACAGTGTATAATACAAGTAATTTATATATAAAAACAAGCTTTTTTATAAAACAAGAAAAATGTTGATTTATAGAATTCTGTATCAACAGAAACTAAATATATGTCACATGTTAAGGTTTTTGAGAAGAGGGCATTACTTGTTACCAGTGAATAACTGAATGTGTCCTTATTGAGTTTAACATGAAACAGGCAGCAACTGCCTATTAGAGAACTGCTATTAGAAATTTATTGGTGACTTTACAAGCTACTTATGCAACTCAAATGTAGAGGGCACTGTTTTGAAAGACCTTTGCCTTTTGTCTTCAGCTTAGTTTGTGCATTCTAGTTCAGGCCTAGTATAGTGTTCATGTGGGTTGAGATGGACTTGCTTTGATTTGTTCGTGGTCCTGGTTGGTGTATGCGTGTGTGGCAACATTGTGAACAAATAAAACTTGTATAAGACTATTCTAGAGAACGTGATCAGTCAGTAAATGTATGATTTAAATATTTCAATACCTTTTGATTGGTTAACTTAAATAGCACAGCTTTGAAACGTATGAAAATAATTCTAGGCACTTTGGATCAGTGGATGATTTCCCAAACGTGCAGTTGTAGATACTGGGAATACTAGTTTACTTCATTGTGAAATTAGCAACTGAAAAATTTGCACATGTAAGTACATCAGAAAATATTGCTGTAATAAAGTGAGAACTGTACTCATTGAAAACTTCCATTTTACAATAGTGAACACCTTATTTCGGTGTGTTAAAATTTGAAACATAATAATCACAGCTGTTGACATCTACAGTGTCATTTATGCTGTAGTAACGTTTCTGTGATTAAAATTCAAAAGTGATAACTGTAAACTGTCGTAAACAAATGGATAAATTAACTGTTATGATAAACTATCAATAAATGAAGAATGACATGACCAGAATATCTACGTGCAACAGTTAAATGCTGTTAATTAGAAAGCATATATTTAAGCAGCAATTTATAGTTTTGTGGGGAAGTTACTAGATGGTGCTCTTGTAGAGATGAACAAAGAAATCTAATGGGGATTTTATGAATAAAGTGCAGATTTATTTTTAATGTAATTTTTGTTTATGAAAATTGAATTACATCTGTTTAAAAATGATAAAAATATTTTATTTCCATATGTCAGGTAAGCCTAATTAGGTTTAGTGAATATGGTAGGTGATTGGAAACTGTTCCAATGACTCATATCCTTGTTTAATATTAAATTTGTTGTATTCAAACATCATATGTGAATAAAAGGAATTATTTTGATGATAATTGATATAAATTACAAATATTGTTACCTAGCCTGGTAAAGACAATAGTGAGATAATCATGATAAACAAGGCCATTGGGTACCAATAAACCCTTGTCAGTTTACATTTTTTTTTTATGACTTATAGCCAGATATTTTAACCACTGTAATAACCAGAATAAAGATAATCAACTTGAAAGTGAACAGAATTTAAAAAATTAACTTTCTGATCAACAGTATAGAAAATAGAAGATGAAATTATTAGAATACGTTTTTCCAAAACAGCTTCTTGCAGTGAAAGTTTGGAAAACCTACAGTATTTAACGTGGTAGAAAAACTAAATGTATTTTGTTAAAAGCTAATTCTAAACACTATTTATTAAGTTTATACTTAGTTATTCCAGGCTAAACTCTATTCTTTAAGTTTGTACTACGTTTCATACTGTAATATTAAGTATTCGTACTCTGAGAGAGAAAAAAATTCGATACAAATAACACCTCTATGAAATATCAACTGTAAACAGTGTTGTTTAGACAACAAACCCAGAAACAAACAAAATACAAACTGTAAACACAGTGTTGTTTAGACAACAAAGAAAGTAAAAGCTATGTTAGATACTTGTGTTGCTAAGATACATTTTCCATGTTGTACGTTTAATGACCTTGTTTGTGTTGTTTATAAACACACCCACATTTGTATGCTGGTTTAGCCTGATTAACAAGTATGTATGAATGTTAAGTTAGATGTACAGGCTCTGAGTTGTTTGTTTTGGATATATTAGTCTTTAGTTGGACCTAAAATTGCTAAATTGTTGGAATGCTGTTGATATTCCATAAAGTTGTAAAAAAACAAAAGTGAGTGAGTTGTTATAATATTTTAGTTGTTTTGTGAAGTAGAAAGTATTGTATGTTTTATTCTATAAGATATTTAAAGTGAGTCCAGGTTTGTTTATTGCATGTTTTTCTTCAGAAATCTGTTTAATCGATGTTTTCTAGCTATATATTATGCAGGTTCTGTTTCAAGCTTGTTTTTCCAGTGAATTCTCATCTTCAGCATGATTGTCAGCATACTTCAAAAGAATACGTATTGTTCCGTATCATCCCTTTAGTAAGGTAAGTAGTAATTGAGTTAAGTATTCCAGTAATAGTCCCAGTCAAGAACAACTGAGAAAATGTAGTTAGGAGTATTGTAGCACCTTACTGGTGTAGTGGTAGACAGAAATCTCTCGAAGCTGTTCTTGTCTGGGAAGAAGTTTTAGATTGGATCACAGAGGTGTCCAGTGTTCTTAATGTATGTTTAAAGCACCAGAATAAGTGTCCAGTTTACAGAGGTTGGTTAGTTACTAAGGGGTGTTTTAGAGGTTTCACAGTATGCCAAAGTGAATATTAGTTTTTCATATACTGTTTGGAAAATTGTAATCAAAAGTTGAATGTATAATTATTGTCACATAAAATGCCACATGGACACTTAACATTTAATTGTTGTTGGTAAAGGAAAATTATTCACAAGGATTTATAGTTGGGACTTGGCACACAGTTGGTGTATCTACAGTGAAAGATTTAGTACATGCTGTAACCAGAGTATTCCTTGTTCACATTTTGGACTTAAGTTATTTAAATACAGTTATAAATTACTTAAACACTAGACCTTGACTTAAGTGAAATTTGGCACAATACAGATGTGTTTGGAGGTTAAGAGTAGTTAAGGTGAACAAAGGCTTCATGGACAGAATCTGTCTTCTTCAGTGACACTTGTGGAGGACCAACCTACAAAAGTAGCTCTGGTAGAAATAATGTATGGTTTCTGAACTACACCGTTGCTGCCTGGTTAACCTTTGTTGTTCAACAGAAAATTTTATGAGATATCTTTAAGTAGTGCAAGTGCCAGTTGTAGTGAAACAGAGTTCTTTGCCTATTCTGGAAGGTTAAGATGGCAAGTAGGTATCTTATTAAGACATAGAGTTCTACAAATCCTCTGGGAGATAAAGGTTATTCACAAAGCTATTCCTACTCTGTTTTCGATGTCGCTGCAGAGCCAAATGAAAGGATCTCGGGTACTACACAGCATGTGCTACAGTATGGAGAACTAGTAACTGACTTCTCTGTAAACAGTTTTATCTCTTCATGAGATGCTGGTCAAATTGGAGAGGAAAGGAAGTCGCTCAGTCTGTGAAGCTGCAGATGTTTGGGTATTTGAAAGGTACAGATGTTTTTCAACAAAATGTTCTTGTTAGATATTGATGAGGTAAGAGAGTAGTTATTGTACAGGTATTGCTCTTCAGAGGTGAAAAAGAGGCAGACATTTCTACATCTTACTAACCTGCTGAACCTGTGATTAAATGGTCCAAATGGAAGTAAGATGATTTTGAACCAAGTCAACAATCAGGTTTAATGCCATTCATTCCCTGTATCATGCATGCTTCCTTTCTTGAAGGTCTGAAATGGTGCAGTGGAAGAGCTTCCAGACAATCTGTTCTACTTTCTTAAGTTGCCATCTTGCGAGAGGGAAGATTTGTAAGAGGTGAAAGAAGTTGATTAACAATTGTTTGTTCGACACAAAAAGTTGACATTGTTACTACCACACTGTTACTAGCATTGTATTTCATTGTAAAGAACTAGGAGCCTCTGTTTAGATATTTCTTGACAAAGACAGCTCAAGGCTTTTAAAAAACCATACTTCTTGGCATGAGCAGACATTACCTTTGCATTTGTCAGTTTGTAAAGACAATATCAGCATCAGCACAAATTTCCTTTTATCTGAACTTGTAATCCTTGTTTGTTTGATAGATTTATGAAGATGTTTAAATGTTTTTCATGTTAAAAAGTATAAGAGCAAACTGAATATTACTGACATTGAAGAAAACTAGAAGATAAAAAGTGAGATAAGAGGACAAATTGGAAGAGAAGATTAGAAGAAAAAAATATTTGAAGAAGCGAATTGAAAGTTTGAAATGATATTGGAAAACAGTTTGATAAAATGGGTGTTGTTCAGATTAATCATCTTGCACATGTCACAACTTGTTAGAGAGTTATGTTCAAAAGTTAAACTACTTTCTAATGAATATGCTTCACATTACAGCATAGTTAATAGAAGAAATTTTAATATTATATAAGTTCTTAACCTGTTCAGTGCCGTAGACGAGAAAACTCATCCAAACCGATCAGTAACACTGTTCCACGGACGAGTTAATTCATTCTCAATAATACCTAACTTTAACGCTAGATTTCAGCACCATATATGCATTTGACCTACTTACAAATAGTTTCACTATGATCTAAAATGGCATTACAAAATGAAGAAGCATTAGAGTTGTATTGTAGCAGCTGAAATATTTATTCAAGGAAATATTTTGAAAAATCCTTATCCTCCCCTGCTATGAGAATTGACTTTTGTTGTCTGGTCTTCCCTTTAATTTATTTACTGTCTTTCTGTGAAGTGTAGAATGAAATATAAATTACTCATTATAATATAGTTATTACTCAGGCAAAGCATAATTTTTATAGCTTTCAATCTTGTTTGTTTATGGAGCCATAAACTAGAAAATGAAATCCACTTACCAGTTTTTCTTTCATAAGATGTCAATATTTTTTTCTGATGTTTCTATTATTTATAACCAGTATAATCTTAATCTATCAATTAACCTGTTGACTGCCAAGTATTTCAGCTGCTACAATACAACTCTAATGCTTCTTCATTTTGTAACTTTTTTGTGATGCTATTTTGGATTGAAAGTGAAACAGTTTGTAAGTAGGTCAAATGAATGTATGGTGCTGACATCTAGCGTTGAAGTTAGGTATTATTGAGAACAAATTAACTCGACCGTGGCACTGAACAGGTTAATCTGTTATGTTACAATATTTTATGTACAGAGTATTTTCTTGTTTGTTTTTGGTTTGAAAACTTCACAGTATACAGATCAACAAACATGGATGAATTTTCGAAGGCTCTTATGCAATAAATAGAAGACCAAGTAAATAATGATAGTTACAGATTATTACTTGTTGTGTGTATGTTATCATTCTGTGTTGTTAGGTGCATTATTTAAATAAAGGTACTTTTACACAAAAGTTTTATTCAGTATAAAAGAGTAGGCTTAAATTTCATCAGCAGCTGACAGGTTACATGCAAGTTATGTATTCTAATTCTTTATGTATATATTTATTTATTACTATAAAAGTAACTAAAATGTAAACATTAGAAACTTATTACGTTTAGATAATGTCAGGTACTGAAAAATAATAATAATAATTAAAAGCTTTCATAAGGTTTGTTCTCATGCAGTTCATGCATTTTATCAGTCAATATGTTAATAATAGATTCATGTTTTGTAATTGATTTTACAACCAGCATGTAGTGGGATTCTTTGTTAGATATAGGTCAGAGTGTAATAAAATAACAAGCTATAAACATATGTATGTTGTTATAAACTTCATACTTATAAAGTATGAACAATTTTAGTTTTGTGTTACAAATTACAGTCGTCATAAATAGAAAACAGTAATTTAGATTTATTTTGTATTTTTATATAGTGATTATGAGGTTGGTCAAATCACCTGAGTGTGCATGGAATTTTACTGATTAAAAACTTATCTTCATTTAGCAGATTTTGGAGATTATGGAAATAAAACTTGACACAAAATTCACTTTGCACTCAGGCTCTTTACAAATACTTATTAAAAAATTGAAATTTTTGTACAAAATGGTTGTAATATTTCGTGAAGATAGACCATAAATATTAAAAGCTGTAGTATGAAAACTGCAGGTTACAAGGTTGGACATATCTACCAAGCCTGTAGTGAGAGGGTTAAATTAGGTATCAAAAACAAGAATGAAAGAATCAAGGTGGCAAACAGGAAATGTGTGTCAAAAGATTGTTGGATGACCTTTTAAAGAAAAACTATCTTTTACCAAAAGCACTTTGTTTATTATTTCTGATTAGTTAAAGGATAACCAATTTGGCATCATTGTGTAGTTATTATTATTCCCTTTCAGTTAAATTCATAATTTATTTAAAGATACTTTTTTGGAAGAGGGTTCAGCTGTTTATATTATTGGAAGGTTTCACTGACAAACAGTAGATAGCCCCTTAGTTTTATAAGGTTTCACTGACAAACAGTGTATAGCCCCTTAGTTTTATAAGGTTTTCATCATTTTAAGCTGGAACCTGATTTGAACATTTGAATGATAAAAGTTCAATGGGGAACTTATTAATTTATCATATTTATCAAAGTTTTTAGAGCAATATAAAATAGACTGGATGACTCCTAGATAAAGCAATAAATAACAGTGTTACTTGAATAAGAGTTTATAAGGTACCTACTGATGGTCTACTGTAATAGTCTCATTGATAACAGCTTCAGTGAAGTTATTTTTGAATTATCCATTCCTTTTAAAATATAGTTTTCAATTGTCAATGTAGAAGTGGTATGAATTTAGGTATTTTAAATATAGTAAACTGATTTTACCAGTAATGTCTTTGTTATTGTTTTTTTCAAGTATGAAGTATGCAATGGTAACCAGTGCTGAAGACTAGGATTCAGAGGAAAAACAATTAAGAAACAAACTAAGTCATGTGTGTGAGTTTACTTAATGCTTCTTGTACGGAAAAAGGTAAATGTTTGATACAGTTGTTTCAAAGAAATGCTGCAGGAGAATTGTGTAAGGTTTAAACTAAGTTTGTACCGAGAACAGTTTATGATATATATACTCTTAATGTTTTGCTCAAAGGTTCTTAAAGGTGAATTTTACAGAAAAAAGAAAACTTTGCAGTCAAAAGAACCACTCATACTGATTAATTTTGCAGGTTCACATTTTTTTATAAAACATATGTACTAATAAATGAAACATAGAACTTGGTGCAGAAAGAGCCCTTTCCGAGTGGCAATCCAAATGTTTTAGTTTTTACATTTGCTGCTAGGAAAAGTACTGTGAGGTAATAGTTGCCAAACAAACTGCCAACACCAGTGCATTGAATATAAATAAACATGGCCAGTGCACATGGAGAAACAGAGGCAGAGTCTGTTTTGACTTTGTGTTCTGAACAGTGTCAAGTAGCGCCATATCAATTCGAACCTACTCTGAATGAACCTAGAACAGTTACTTTTGACACAGATCTGACAAGTTCTAGTGATGAGGACAGTTCCACGAGTGAGAGTAGCAGAACTGTGAGTGATACTGAAGAAATAATATATATTAAAACAACATGCTTTATGAAGTTTGAGATTTGCATTTAATATGACAATGTCAAAGTACTATGTTAAGATTAATTTTATTATGATGAGTTATGGAAATATGTTATGGAGTTTATATTTGATTGTTTACAAGTCTACAATGTTTATTTTTAAAAATACATAACATGTACTTGATTACTATAACATGTTCAAGACATAGTCTTATTTCAATTTATCTTGAAATGTTAAATTTGAAAAATGGAATTCTTCAAACTTTTCCATATGTAAAAATGATACAAAAACATCTACAGAATGATCTACCAGCTTTTAAACTTGGAATGTACTCTATTTGGGATAAATTTGTCCACTGTCTAGACTAGGAAATCAAGGTTTTACTGACTTTCAGGTGCCACAAATGCAAAACACGCTCATGAATGTGAAATTTGTATGTCAAGTTACATTCTTCAAAAACTTGTACTTTTTAAATTATTATATTATACTAGTTATTGTTTATCGCTTTATACTGCACACATACCTTTAAGTTTGTTCTTTTCGTGATGGCAAGGGATGGCTTCAGAGGGGTGGAACCTGTATGCTGCAGGCTGAGATCAGTCCTCAGCTCTACATGAGGAAAGATGGTGGGGATGATCCTGTCTACTGCCGATGGCTTTTTCAGTCTCAACCTGCCTGGCTTGAAACCCACGGAATCCAAAACAGTGGGATCCGACACAAAGCATGAGCGTTCAAAGTGATCTTGACAAAGCTTTGCATGGTGTGAAGGTGTCCAGTTCTTCCTATTGACCATCCGCACCCACTGTCGTTACCTTGCTGGTTCCTTCTCCTTGCACGTAAACGAAAAGAAACTTTTGCCCGATGTCGACCCGTTTTTACAACCATAAGCAACGCAGTAAACCATGTTATCATAAAACAAACATAAAGTAGCAATATCAAGACAAAAATGGTCTCATAAAGGAACAAAATGGTCTGCGTGTAATAAAGCGTGTTTGGCAACTATTACGTCATAGTTGTAAAACGTCACAGAAACATCCGAACGACCGAGAGGAACTTGAGTTTGAGGACCCGCATATTTTGTTTCATTTTTTACTCAAAAACTAAAGTGTTTAAAAATGTGGCAACCACACAGGAATTATACCTAACCAAAGTACAGTTTCTAAGGCAATTATTAAATTTGTTGAAAATTCACCTTTAAAAAGTTTGATAAGTTGGTGTTAGGTTTAGGTACTTGCACATGAACCTTTTTTGACATTCATTCTGATTCGACATTTGGAGTATTAATTGAAAAAAACAAACTATTTATTATACTTATCAATTTGTCTCATCTTGGGCGAGTTGTTGAATAAATGCTTTGTTCAAAATGAAAACCCATAATAACATAAAACAGTGCTGATTTATACAGCTGCAGTTGGGGAAGAGGAAATACAGGAACACTTTGATAATTTCTTTGAAGATGTCTTCGTTGAACTGGAAGACAAGGTGGGTAGAGAGATTTAGTATGTAACAGAGACTATGGGGAATATTTGTTTAGTATGTTAAGAAATAATTATCACTAAATAGAAATATGTAAACAGTGATCAATATATAACAGTGGTGAATAGAAACATTCAGGTTTGGTCATAAAATAAACCAGTACAGCAAACTGAGGAACTTGTTACTGTTTATACAAGTTAAGTGTTAACAAAATTCCATTGAACATGTTCTCATCAGAGTCACTTTAAATGAAGAACTTAACATATGTTTGAAACTGATTTTTGAGTTAGATGACAAACGTTCTGTACCTGTATGTGAATGATTTATTGTGTTTGTGATTTGTTTAAGGAACAAAGAAATTTAGGGATGTCTTGGAATGACTAAAGTTACTGTAGAGAGAAGATAAATACTAGATCATTACATTGACCAAACTCTCCATAGTGAAGATAAATACTAGGTTGTTACTTTGACCAAACTCCATAGTGAAGATAAATACTAGGTTGTTACTTTGACCAAACTCCATAGTGAAGATAAATACTAGGTTGTTACTTTGACCAAACTCCATAGTGAAGATAAATACTAGGTTGTTACTTTGACCAAACTCCATAGTAAAGATAAATACTAGGTCATTACTTTGACCAAACTCCATAGTGAAGATAAATACTAGGTCATTACTTTGACCATTACTTTGAAACCTTGTATTAAATGGAAGCCTCTGTGTGTGACTTCAGACTCATTGATAACTTTGTAAGGAAGGTCTAGTGTCCACAGTTACTTCAGAACTAGGGACACTAGTAATGTTAAAATGATGGTTTTAGTTACTTCAGAACTGGGAACACTAGAAACAACTTTATAATGATGATTTGTTACTTCAGAACTGGGGACACTAGTAACAACTTTATAATGATGATTTGCTACTACAGAACTGGGGACACTAGTAACAACTTTATAATGATGATTTGTTACTACAGAACTGGGGACACTAGTAACAACTTTATAATGATGATTTGTTACTACAGAACTGGGGACACTAGTAACTACTTTATAATGATGAGTTGTTACTTCAGAACTGGGAACACTAGTAACAAATTTATAATGATGATTTGTTACTACAGAACTGGGGACACTAGTAACTTTATAATGATGATTGTTACTTCAGAACTGGGGACAGTAGTAACAACTTTATAATGATGATTTGTTACTACGGAACTGGGGACACTAGTAACTTTATAATAATGATTGTTACTCCAGAACTCGAGACATGAGTAACAATGTTAAAACAATAATTTTTTGCTTCAGAACTGGGGACACAAGTAACAATGTTAAAATGATGTTACTTCAGAATTGGGGACACTACTAACAACTTTATAATGATTTGTTACTTCAGAATTGGGGACACTACTAACAATTTTATTATTTTATTGTAGACCTCATGATACTATAGGTAAAAATTTGTAATGAAATTCTTTTGAGTTCTTTTATGTATTAGCTGTCCTTGTATATTATAGTGTAACAGTACTCACCATATTCTTGATGTATCGGCTGTCCTTGTATATTATAGTGTAACAGTACTCACCATATTCTTCATGTATCGACTGACCTTGTATATTATAGTGTAACAACACTCACCAGATCCGTGATGTATTGACTATCCTTGTAAATTATAGTGTAACAGTACTCACCAGATCCATGATGTATTGACTATCCCTGTATATTATAGTGTAACAGTACTCACCAGCTCCTGGATGTAGCAGCTGTCCTTGTGTATTATAATGTAACAATACTCACCAGCTCCTGGATGTAGCAGCTGTCCTTGTGTATTATAGTGTAACAATACTCACCAGCTCCTGGATGTAGCAGCTGTCCTTGTGTATTATAATGTAACAGTACTCACCAGCTCCTGGATGTAGCAGCTGCCCTTATGTATTATAGTGTAACAGTACTCACCAGCTCCTGGATGTAGCAGTTGTCCTTATGTATTATAGTGTAACAGTACTCACCAGCTCCTGGATGTAGCAGTTGTCCTTATGTATTATAGTGTAACAGTACTCACCAGCTCCTGGATGTAGCAGTTGTCATTATGTATTATAGTGTAACAGTACTCACCAGCTCCTGGATGTAGCAGCTGTCCTTGTGTGTTATAGTGTGACAATACTCACCAGCTCCTGGATGTAGCAGCTGTTCGTATGTATTATAATGTAAGAGTACTCGCCAGCTCCTGGATGTAGCAGCTGTCCTTGTGTATTATAGTTTAACAGTACTCACCAGCTCCTGGATGTAGCAGCTGTCCTTGTGTATTATAATGTAACAATACTACCAGCTCCTGGATGTAGCAGCTGTCAGTATGTATTATAGTGTAACAGTACTCACCAGCTCCTGGATGTAGCAGCTGGCCTTATGTATTATAGTGTAACAATACTCACCAGCTCCTGGATGAAGCAGCTGTCCTTATGTATTATAGTGTAACAGTACTCACCAGCTCCTGAATGTTGCAGCTGTCCTTATGTATTTTGTGTAACAGTACTCACCAGCTCTTGGATGTAGCAGCTGTCCTTATGTATTATGGTGTAAAAATACTCACCAGCTCCTGGATGTAGCAGCTGTCCTTGTGTATTATAGTGTAACAGTACTCACCAGCTCCTGGATGTAGGAACTGTCCTTGTGTATTATAGTTTAACAGTACTCAACAGCTCCTGGATGTAGCAGCTGTGTATTATAATGTAACAATGCTCACCAGCTCCTGGATGTAGCAGCTGTCATTATGTATTATAGTGTAACAGTACTCACCAGCTCCTGGATGTAGCAGCTGTCCTTATGTATTATAGTGTAAGAGTACTCACCAGCTCCTGGATGAAGCAGCTGTCCTTATGTATTATAGTGTAAGAGTACTCACCAGCTCCTGGATGTAGCAGCTGTCCTTGTCTATTAGTGTAACAGTACTCACCAGCTCCTGGATGTAGCAGCTGTCCTTGTGTATTATAGTGTAACAGTACTCACCAGCTCCTGAATGTTGCAGCTGTCCTTATGTATTTTGTGTAACAGTACTCACCAGCTCTTGGATGTAGCAGCTGTCCTTATGTATTATAGTGTAAAAATACTCACCAGTTCCTGGATGTAGCAGCTGTCCTTGTGTATTATAGTGTAACAGTACTCACCAGCTCCTGGATGTAGCAACTGTCCTTGTGTATTATAGTGTAACAGTACTCACCAGCTCCTTGATGTAGGAGCTGTCCTTGTGTATTATAACGTAACAATACTCACCAGCTCCTGGATGTAGCAGCTGTCCTTATGTATTATAGTGTAACAGTACTCACCAGCTCCTGGATGTAGCAGCTGTCCTTATGTGTTGTAGTGTAACAATACTCAGCAGCTTTTTGATGTATTGGTTGTTTATGTGTATTGTAGTGTTTTTGTTCCTTTTGTTGGGTCAGTCAAATCTGTCTGTGTTCATTCATTTTCTGGGTCATAAGTTTGTCCAACCCCATTTAGATCTTTATTGACGTATATTTCCTGTCTGCTATTAATCTTCAAGTATGTGTACCTACACCTGAGTTAATTTTAAGTCTGTATCTTTTCATTATTATTATCCACTCTCTTGTTTTTCTATTTCTTTAGTAAGGTTGGTTTTTGTTTATGTAGTGGTTTTATAGTTATTTTGTTTATCACTAAGACAGTATTTGACCACATGAATATTAATATATGTTTGTTTGATTATTGTTTACCTGTGCATGACTAAATTAAACTTATAAGAGATGATGGTGTCATGTTGTGTGAATTTATTTTTTAGTATGGAGAAATTGAAGAAATGAATGTATGTGACAACCTAGGAGACCATTTGGTGGGAAATGTTTATGTAAAGGTGAGGCTTAGAACCATACAGGTTTTGTAAGGATTAAATTCATTGTGAAGAAATCCACATGATTGGATAATTGTTAGATATGACAAATTATTTAGTGTAGGTAGTACTAATTAATTCATTTTGTGACTTAATATTTCATAATTATGTAGCTTGTTTGTTCTTTTTATGAACAAGAAGTTAACTGCTGACAGTTGTGTTTGTAAGTTATCGATGTTGCAGCCACAGAGATTTGTAGAATGCCTAAGAGAAAAATGTAACAAACATTGGTGACCAGACGAGAGTGGGAAGAGAGCTATGAGAAAAGCTTGAGTGAAAGAGAGTTTCAGTCTCAAACATTTTAGAAGAATATTTTTTTCCTGAACCTACATGTTGGACTATCACGGAACGGGATGATTATTTGGATCTGGGTTTATGTGGAAAAGCAGACGTTTATTGGATGTAGGCCTAAATACAAAAATAGATAATGTTTAAGTAAAAATAGAGAATAGTTGGACTTGTGAACAGAATTCTAAAGCAGTTGAAATGGCTGATGTGGACTTTTGACAAGGAGTGTTTAGTGTTTAAGTTGCAACTGTTGTAGCATAATGCAAAGAATTTTTGTACTTAAGTTTAAGCTGTTTTGAATGTATTATTTTAAAACAAGTGAAGTGTGTGCTGTTGAAGTTATTGTTGAAGTTATCACCAGTAAGTCACAGACACCTACTGTAGAAGAATCCTTAGTCTATGAACACCTATACATATATATATTTATTTATTTATCTTAATATTTACTACTATACAAAAATAAGTTCCTGACAAAATAAAGAATGAAGATTGTTTGAATTGGTAATGAAGGAAACTACCAAAAGTTTAATGTAGTAACAAATGTAGTGTACCTGATGTACACAAAACTCTCTTAAAAGGTTTCATTTTTATTCATTAAACTGTCTTCACACTTTATTATATCAGACTGGGTTTTTCATTATCAAATTTGATAGTAGTAGTATAAATTTTGCTTACGATGATATAACACAGTTTATTTGAACACTGCTTTATAAATATTGATAATTGTCTTATCCATGTAAACTCCACTTTATTGCTTTAGGGTTTGACTAGTGATTGTATTTTAAGGATTGGCTGATCATGTACACAATAGTTTTTATACATGATGCTTGTAGCTTCAAGTGTGTGTGTATGAAGAATATAAAATACTTCACTTAAGATTCTGATAAAAGTTCTTATTGTGTGGTTCCTTTAAGCATGTGAAATAGAAAATGAAATTTTTTTATCTGAGTGAAACTCGAGTGGAAAATAAAGAAGTTATCTCATTTTGTTAGATGAAGTTAGAGACAGTCTCTTGCAATTATGAATAGTTATTATGTTTTAATTGATACTAAGTAAAATTGTCTAAATTTACCACTGTGTCATTATATGTATAACACTTGCACATTTTACCACACAGATAACGACTTCACTTTATTTTAACTTGAGAATAGTTATAAGAAATTCCCTAAAGTACTGTAATTTCTCTACCCCAGTTTCGACGGGAAGAAGATGCTGAAAAGGCAGTTGCAGACTTAAACAACCGATGGTTTGCTGGCAGACCTGTGTATGCTGAACTTTCTCCGGTTACAGACTTCAGAGAGGCTTGTTGTCGACAGTATGAGATGGGGTAAGGGTGTTTTAATACGTTTCAACCAACACACATGTAAGGTATAACTTTTTATTTACAGACTTCAGAGAAGCTTGTTGTCGACAGTATGAGATGAAGTAAGTGTGTGTTAATACGTTTCAACCAACACACGTGTAAGGTATAACTTTTTATTTACAGACTTCAGAGAAGCTTGTTGTCGACTGTATGAGATGGGGTAAGGGATGTTTTAATACGTTTCAACCAACACACTTGTAAGGTATAACTTTTTATTTACAGACTTCAGAGACGCTTGTTGTCGACAGTATGAGATGGGGTAAGGGTGTTTTAATACGTTTCAACCAACACACGTGTAAGGTATAACTTTTTATTTACAGACTTCAGAGAAGCTTGTTGTCGACTGTATGAGATGGGGTAAGGGATGTTTTAATACGTTTCAACCAACACACTTGTAAGGTATAACTTTTTATTTACAGACTTCAGAGACGCTTGTTGTCGACAGTATGAGATGGGGTAAGGGTGTTTTAATACGTTTCAACCAACACACATGTAAGGTATAACTTTTTATTTACAGACTTCAGAGAAGCTTGTTGTCGACAGTATGAGATGAAGTAAGGGTGTGTTAATACGTTTCAACCAACACACGTGTAAGGTATAACTTTTTATTTACAGACTTCAGAGAGGCTTGTTGTCGACAGTATGAGATGGGGTAAGGGTGTGTTAATACGTTTCAACCAACACACGTGTAAGGTATAACTTTTTATTTACAGACTTCAGAGAGGCTTGTTGTCGACAGTATGAGATGGGGTAAGGGTGTTTTAATCACGTTTCAACCAACACTGCGTGTAAGGTATAACTTTTATTTACAGACTTCAGAGAAGCTTGTTGTCGACTGTATGAGATGGGGTAAGGGATGTTTTAATACGTTTCAACCAACACACTTGTAAGGTATAACTTTTTATTTACAGACTTCAGAGACGCTTGTTGTCGACTGTATGAGATGGGGTAAGGGATGTTTTAATACGTTTCAACCAACACACTTGTAAGGTATAACTTTTTATTTACAGACTTCAGAGAGGCTTGTTGTTGACAGTATGAGATGGGGTAAGGGTGTTTTAATACGTTTCAACCAACACACATGTAAGGTATAACTTTTTATTTACAGACTTCAGAGAAGCTTGTTGTCGACAGTATGAGATGAAGTAAGGGTGTGTTAATACGTTTCAACAAACACACGTGTAAGGAATAACTTTTTATTTACAGACTTCAGAGAGGCTTGTTGTCGACAGTATGAGATGGGGTAAGGGTGTTTTAATACGTTTCAACCAACACACGTGTAAGGTATAACTTTTTATTTACAGACTTCAGAGAAGCTTGTTGTCGACTGTATGAGATGGGGTAAGGGATGTTTTAATACGTTTCAACCAACACACTTGTAAGGTATAATGTTTATTTACTTCTACTTGTATTACCACTGTTTAATTACTAAGTCTGCTTCACAAAACTTGGTGCACAGTGTTTTAACCTGTGATGTATAATAAAGTGGAAAATATTTTATGAAATATATTTTTAAGTGTGAGGGAATTCATTTCTGACAGCAGTTTTTATATCAAAAAACCAAACTGAGAGTAACAGACAAGACTTACACTGGGCTCATGTTAAGTCCTGTTTTTCGTTAGATGGAAAACAGTAATTAAAAGGTGTATCTTTTGATACTGTTTAATTAGTTATACTGAGCTTAAAATACAGCTTGTATCTTAGTATTAGAAGAATAAGTTACAAATAATGGATTGCACAGATTTGTGGTTGTATTTATATCACTTATATTAGGCCTTATTTATAGCCCGTTTCCTAGTCTTGGAAGAAGGAACACTGTAGTAACACTGTTTAGATAAAATATTAATTGTTTGTCAGAAAAGCTGTGTTTAACATAAACATGCTGTTTTGATATTCAAAATATCATGCATAACAATACCCGAGTTTCATTTTTCATGAATTAATTTTTGGTCTAAGATTATGTGGTTTTGTAATATTGCATTAATTGGGTTTTAGATGATAAAACTTCACTGTTTTGAGTAATTAATGACAGTGAAAACAAAGCTGGTTTTGTTGTGTTTTGTTCACACTCTGAAACATGTTAAATATAACCAACAAACTGTCTCGTGTGTCAATATTACATGGTGTTTATTATAAGTTCAAAACTAATTCAATAATCATAAAGAGATTAACTATCTTGCTGTGAACTTTGTGGATTATGTTGACCTTGTGAGCTCTAAAATTTATTTGTTGAGTGCACTATATTTATTACTGTTAGGTTTTCTCACACTCTACTACAGTTATGTTAAAGTTTCAAGCTATTTGTGGTAACATTAAATACTTATCATGATTTTGTACGTTTTATGTATTAACAAAAATTACCACTTTCCATTATAGTGTTGTTATTAGGTGATTTCAGTAAACTAGAACTAAAAATAACATCCATGTTAAATTTTATTAAATATAAGATAGCAGTACGTAACTAATAAACATGTTTCAAACAGATGTAAACTATAAAATCTTTGTCTCTCATTCGGCAATTTTATATCAAAGTTGTTTTACGTAGGAAGAATCGTGGCTAACACAAGAAACTTGTTTTTCAAATTACTCAAGGGCTATCTATGCTAGTCGTCCCTAATTTAGCAGTGTAAAACTAGAGGGAAAGCAGCTAGTTATCACCACCCACCACCAACTCTTGGGCTACTCTTTTACCAACGAATAGTAGTGTTGACCATCACATTATAATGCCCCCAGGGCTGAAAGGGTGAGCATGTTTGACACAACAAGGATGCGAACCCTCGACCCTCAGGTTACAATTTGAACACCTTAACACGCTTGGCCATGCCAGGCCAATAAAACTCTGAAGTCCTAGAATTCAAACATTCTTGAAAGTCATTCTCTGCTGCTTCTGTTGTTGAATATTGTGTTCTGTGAAAAGTTGACAAATGTTTGAAAAACTGGTAGTTGGTGGGCGACAGGTCTGGGGAGTAAGGAGGTTGAGGTAGTTTGTTGAACGTCATTTGAGCAACGTCTGGTCGACCATTATTATGAAATAAAATTGGTCCTCTTTTATTAATGATTGAATTTTTCACAGAACTTCATGAATTTCTTCCAATTACTGTAGTTAACTTCTGCAGTGATGTTCTGGCCCTGATTAAGCAAGCTGTAATGGATAATACTGGCCACAGACCACCATACAATAACCATAATCTAATGTTGGTGAAACTTTGGGAAGTGTTTTTGAGCTTCTTCACAGTTAAGCCACTGCTTTTTCTGTTGTTGCGAAAGATCCACTTTTTGTCACATGGGACAATTCGGTCAAGAAATGGGTCATTTCTGTTACACGAAATCAGCATAGAGCACAGTTCAAAAATACGATTTTTCTGATTTTCACTGAGTTTGTGTGAAACCTACTTCTGTAGTTGCAAATTTTTTTTCCATCATTTAATGTAAGGGTCTGACATATTGGAAATAAAGGTTTAGAATAAAAGCTTTAGTTTTTCATTGGTTTACATGAAATCATAAAAAAGACAGGTTTCCTCTCTCTATAAATGACTAAAATTTTAATATAAAAGCCATTATTTCTCAAACAACCTAATAATATTTCTGAGTAGGCCTAGTGATAAAATTAGAAATATACCTTATATAACATCATTATTACGTTTGAAAAAAAAAAACGCAAAACTTGAGCATGTTAGGTTCATTTAGTTTGATTGGAACTGTTTTTAGCTTGAATTTATCATTTAAGAATATATCATCAAGAAATATGGTGTCACGGTATCATCAGATATCATGATTTTATTGTGTTACCATTAAATTTTTGTATAATTTTACACAACACATATCATGAAGCAGTGAAACAGGATTGGTGGTGAAGCTATATGTTACCTTATTGTTTATTTGTTTTGTGATGTTTTTATTTCGTTTTGCTGTAGACCCTTAAAGACCAGAAGGGTGATAAGACTTCCTTTACAATATTGATGTGAGGTATTGGTAACATTTTTATCCTCTCTACTGGAAAAAAAAAAAACAGTTCCATTAAAAATAACATTTGCTAACGTTTGCTTTAAGGTTTATCTTAATGTTGAAAGGAAGGAAATCGGTCGTTGTGGAAGAAACAGATAATATTCACCTACAGATCTGGAAATAAGTGTGGGGTGGTAATAATATAGGTTCAGAACCTTTTGAGTAGTATTAGGATAGTCACAACACAAGCAACATGGATGTGTCCTATAAAATGTGTCTTTCAAATAACCTGACACGAAGGTGGGGATATTGGAGGTCGTAGTTCCTTATATTTAAACATTATGTAGGTGCCACTATTTTTCTAGGTCTTGACTAAGAATTCAATAGTTTTTTGTTTGTTAGTTTCCACACAAGTCAACTTTGTTCCTGTGGTGCATAATGAATTTGTATTTAAACTGATTGAATGATATAACTTCAATAAGAAGATGGGTAAAACTCTTTAACTAAAGTTTATTTCTTTTACAGTTGAAAGTGCAACAGAAACAAGTGCATATGACAGATGTTGTAATTATATATAAACAAAAGCAAAAAACTGCACTAATTAAAAGGATCCCCAGGGTACAGGATATAATGTGGGATATAAAATGTACCCTAGGTTATGGAGGTGATTGAGGAAGTAGGACCCACATTGTGTTGGGGACACACTGTCTATCAGTCTTAACCTCGATTGGCTAATCTCACATGAAGAATAATTAAATAAGGAAATAAAGGAAAATAAATAGAAATTAGGAGACTGATATGTGGATGCTCATTTCTACATGTGCATCACCCTCCACTGTCTGCAGACAGTTTTGGGAAGGTAACCTCTCTCTAAAGTAAAGAAGAAGAAAAAAACAAATAACTATTCAATGACAAAATTAAACAATAATAATAATAATAATAACATGGTACTACCACTTGGCGACAAGTAAGTTAAATAACCTTACCTCCTGAAGTTAACATTCCAGTCTGTCTCCAAGCCTGCTCACCTATAAGCTTTGGGGATGTTATTATGTGATGGTCAGTCTTACCACTAGTTGGTAAAAAGTAGCCCAAGAGGTGAGGGTGAGTGGTGTTGACTTCCCTCTTGTCTTATACTGCTAAATTAGGGATGGCTAGTGTAGATAACCCTTGTGTAGCTTCACACAAAATTCAAAGAAGAAACAAATATCCAATGTTTGCCTGAATTTAATGAGATTTGGGTAGAATAATTGGTCTGTTTTTACTCAAGTTTTCTTTGGTATGTTTTAACTGACGAATGTAGTGTTTCCTTTCTTTCCACATTATATTGAGTCATTTTGTATGGTGGTGGTTGCCTTTGTGGCTTAAGAAATGAACTGACTTATATACACTGCTGGCCAAAATCTTAAGGCCAATGATCATGAAGAAAAAATATGCATTTTGCATTGTTAGACTCAACCATTTATTTGAGTAGAGCTTCGAAAGATGAAAATAAGAAAAGGGAAAATAAAAAACAACAACTTTTTTTGCATTTAATAGGGAAAATATGAACACCATGAAATTAGCCTAAATACTAGCTGGTCAAAAGTTTGAGACCATGCCAAAAAGAAGTCCTAAACAGGGTAGGAAATGCCCCACAAGAGGTCTCAGTAGTGTGTCATTGGGAATAATTTCAAACATTCGCTTTAGCATGGTCAATATAAACATTTGCAGAAGGCTGGCTGAAATATTATTCCAAGTGGTAAAGATGGCTTCACGAAGATCATGCACTGTTTGGAATTGACGTCCATTTCTATAGACTTCCCTTGCCATCCACCCCCAAACATTTTCAGTAGGGTTCTGTTCAGGAGAACACGATGGATGGTCCAAAAGAATCACGTTATTTGCCATGAAAAAGTCCTTTGTCCTTCAGGCATTGTGGATTGCAGCGTTGTCCTGCTGAAAGATCCAGTCATTTCCACACAAGCGAGGGCCTTCAGTCAATAAAGATGCTCTATCCAACATGCCAGTGTAGCCAGCTGCTGTTTGATGCCCCCGTATAACCTGAAGCTCCATTGTTCCATGGAAGGAGAAAACACCTCAAATCATGATGGAACCTCCTCCACTGTGTCGTGTAGAAAATGTCTCCGGTGGGATATCCTTATTGTGCCAGTAACGTTGGAAGCTATCCGGACCATCCAGGTTAAATTTTTTCTCATCAGAGAACAAAACCTTCGTCCACTTTTCTACGTTCCATGTTTGGTGCTTCTCAGCAAAGTTTAACCGAGTTGTTTCGTGATGTGGAAGGAGGCGTGGACTTTGAAGACGTTTACCGTTTTTAAAAGCCTTTCTCTCGTAGATGCCGTCTTATTGTTCTTGAGCTGCATTCTGCGTCCGTAAGGGCCTTAATCTGGTTCGACGATCAGTTGGTGTCTTACCAGACAACCCGTCGAATCCTCCTGCTCAACACCGGAAAATTTTCTTGGGCCGACCACTTGAAATTCTCGTTCCATATCCCTCAGGGTCTTTTAAGAAATTTGCAACAGCAGTTTTACTATGCCCAATCTCACCAGCGATGGCACGTTGAAAGACACCTTGCTTTTGCAGCTCAACAATTCTGCCACGTTCAAACTGTCAGCTTTATAGCATTTGCCATGTTTTTACCCAATGTAACACAGAAGATGTGGGAGATAGTGACAACGCTAGTGCTTTAACACAAATGACTAAATTTTGTTACGTGTTTACCGATTAACGCTTCGTTTCAGTATGGTGTTAAACTTTTGACTAGCTAGTATTTAGGCTAATTTCTTAGTGTTCACATTTTCCCTATTAAATGCTAAAAAAGTTGTTTTTTTTATTTTCCCTTTTCTTATTTTCATTTTTCGGAGCTCTACTCAAATAAGTGGTTGAGTCTAACAATGCAAAATGCATATTTTGTCTTTATGTTCATTGGCCTTAAGATTTTGGCCAGAAGTGTATCTAATATACTTATATAATGTACGTAATTTTTCAGTTTTGAACTGATATGACTTATCTATCAATGTAAATGTCTGAAGAGAAATAGCTGCTAATTACAGGTATACATGGCTTATGTCCCTTAAAGAAAAGTATAAACACTGAAATAGTATGGCAGGATATGACGATGACATAGACAGCATGTTTGTAGAATTGAGGTTTTTTAATTTCATCATGTACGTTTTTTATATGAAATCAAGAACAAAAGAAGGTAGTTCCATTTTTGAATACTATCTGATATTATATATTTACATTTTGTAATACTGCTTGTGTTTTAATATAATTTTTAGAATATTACTTGACATGGTTATCTTTGGAATACTACCTGGTATTTGGGTATAATTTTCAAATTACCACAATATTATATGTAACTTTTTAATTATGTGACATCTGTGGTTTTTGGAAGTTTTATTTGACATTACAGGTATTGTTTTTGAAATGCTGTTTGAATTCAGTAAATACACTGACAGTTGTCTGTCTGTACACTAGGGCATTAGCTGTTTACAATGTAAACAAACTACAGTATACTCCATCATGATTTAAAACTTGAAAACAAAGAACCCATTTTAAAGAAAATACCAGTTTTGAGACAGCTTGACTGGGTGATGAAAAAGAAAAATTATAACTGTATATTTCATCATTTTCAGGTAAAATGATTTAACAGGGAACAAAGAGATCATGTGACAGGATATTGCTTCACAGTGTAATATAGGTATCTTGTTACCTTGGGTGTTGAGTGGGCTGGTTTTTTGTTTTTTTTCAATTAAGATAGCTTCTTCAATGTCAGTTGATGTTATGTTCTTTGTTTAAAAATTCACTGTTTAGTGTCGGTATACTGAAATCCCATGTGTAGTTTTTAGTCACAGTGGTGGTAAACATGGGCAGGTTTTTTACTATGTTCAGTGAAACTGTTTTTCAGTTTTCTACCTATTTTTCCATTGTAAAATTCTGAACACATATCTCATGTTATTTTATAAATAATTTTGTAATTGTCTGATTCTATGTCACATTTATACTATGAAGCAGTGGTCTGTTGAGTTATATCTTTGTTCTCTACTGCACTTATCCCAGTGAAATGAAAGTCATTCTAATTAGACTTGAATTTTGAAGTTTTCAGTTTGTGGCATGTTTGTAATAAAGATTTAGTCTTAATTTTCAGTAGAAGTTCTGGGAATAAACATTAATGTTATTGAAGAATATTTCTTTCCAGTGAATGTACGAGAAGTGGATTCTGTAACTTTATGCACTTGAAACCAATATCTCGGGAGCTGCGACGGGAACTGTATGGCAGGCGGCGGAAAAGAATGTAAGAACTGGGGTAAAATTGTAGAAACTTGCTTATCTAAGAAATAGTTAATTAATCAGTATGTGTTTATAGTGCCAGTTTACATTTGTTTAAGAAATAGTTAATTAATTGTTATGTTTTTATAGTGCTAGTTTACATTTGTTTAAGAAATAGTTAATTAGTCAGTATGTTTTATAGTGCCAGTTTACATTTGTCTAAGAAATAATTAATTAGTCAGTACGTTTTTATAGTGCCAGTTTACATTTGTTTAAGAAATAGTTTATTAGTCAGTATGTTTTTATGGTGCCAGTTTACATTTGTTTAAGAAATAATTAATTAATGAGTGTTTTTATAGTGCCCATTTACATTTGTCTTAGAAATAGTTCCCCTCAGTGTGGATTCCCATATGTGGTGAGGGGAGCTCCCAGAGAATTTTCTGTTTTTTCAGTTTACCTCCTCTGGGATCTAAACATCCCACGAGTTTGCCGTGCGTGGCAATTCGTGAAGGGGAGGAGAGGATCCTGGTGGTTGAGGGGTCCAACCCTGACACACCACTTTGGCCTTGAATTCCTGTAGACAGGTGGCCTTTGGGTGGCCCTCCTTGGGTCAATTGGCTGGTCCATATGTCAACCAAGTACTAGTGTTGGAAGTTCTCAATCGGTGTTGTGGACATTGTGTCTGATGCTGGTGTTTAGGTATAGTGCTCACGAAACCCTGGCATTGCTGCAGTGTCCTTGCTTGACATTGTAGTGCATCCCTTCGTACGGCTCCATGGTGGGTGGGGTCAGTGGGAACTGAAATTTTCCTTTTTTTTATGGATCCTCCTACTAAAAACTTAAATAAAATAGTGAGAAAACAGTCAATAGGTAAATGACCACATCTTGAAGACTCTGAGCAGCAATCTTCAACATCTGTAACACACGTACCTCATTTTCTTATATTACATTCACTTTCAGAAAAAAACTTTAGGGCAAATGTCCCCCTTTTTTATTCAGAAGTGACTAGAGGGACTTGCTGGCTCTCCAAAATCAGTAAAGAAGCTTCGATCTGGAGACATATTGGTTGAAACATTGACATCCCAACACAGTGAACTCCTCTTGAATTCAAAGGCAATTGGGGATGTACCTACTGAGTTTACACCTCATGCTACTTTGAATTCATCACAAGGAGTTATTGTTGAGAGAGATTTGAGGAACATAGAGTCAGAGATTCTTGCTGGTTTCTCCACTCGAGTTTCTGTAGTGAGGCGCATCTCCACTCACAAAGATGGAATTACACTGCCAACAAATGTTTTGACATTTACATCCCCACATGCATCTGCCACCATCAAGGCAGGTTATCTAAACTGCAGGTTACCGCCGCACATTCCAAACCCTCTCCGATGTTTCCAGTGTCAGAGGTTCGGTCACTCAAAGACGTCATGTTGTTTTCCCTGACATATGCTCATTGTGGTGGCAAGGACCATGATGCCTATGAGTGTGACACAGACCCACATTGTGTCAACTGCAATTGGTTCTCACCCTTCCTACTTTCGTTCTTGTCCTAAATGGTTGGAGGAAAAAGAGGTGCAGCATTTGAAAACGACTCGTAACATTAGTTATCCTGAGGCTTGGAAGTTGTTGTCCATCACTTATCTCAGACATATGCTGCTGCACTTCGTTCCACAACTCCAGTGGGAGTGTAGACAGATCTCTCTGTGCCTCCTAAAGAATCAGTCTCCAAACAAATGAAAAGTCTTTTGACCTCCATGGTTAAAAAAGTTGGTGAATCAACTTCAACACCTACCTCTGTCCCTTACATACATTCCAGCAAACCCCAAGACCCATTTCCTTTGGTTCTGGGTACAGGCATTTCCTTGGATCCATCTTCTTCTCCCACCCCAAGATACAAAATGATCATTAGTTCGCATCCTCAGTCACTGGAATCTACTTCCAACAACAAAGTCCTGCCCTGTTGACCCAGGGCAGGATTTATGGAGGTCGATAGACCTCCGTAAAATAAAAACAGTAAAGGAAAGAGATGTGGTCGTAAACAGAAGGGTTATCCAACTGATTCACCTGCCCTTCATTAAAAATGGCCACCTTGATACAATGGAACTGTCGAGGTTTACGTTCTACTCTGGATGACGTCAAAACACTGATTGATTCCTATTATCTTGTATGTCTTTCCTTACATGAAACATTTCTGAAACCTGCCGACACAGTCACCTTTCAGTGGTTTTCTTTGTACAGAAATGACAAGCTATGTGATGGACGAGTGTTATTGGTGATGGTGACACTGTCCACCTTGGAAATGTTTTTAGTTTTTTAAAGGCCATTAATATATTTAATGTCATTTAATTTTTTTTCATTTATACATTACACCTTTTTAATGTGGCTTCCTTTTAAAAATCACAGTCTATCTAGTTTGATTTGAAGTTAGAAAATGGCCATAACATCAAGTAACTTGAAACCAGGACTGGAAAGGCCAACTTCAGGTGACTAATACTGCTGTTTGAACTATCAGTTTCAACTACCCTTTAGTCGTCTTGGCGAGTTCTTATTACAATTGTACTGCATGTCTTTTAAAACTTTTATTACTTTACTATTTGATAATGGCTGTAATGACACACAGCCCAGAAGCAGGACTGGAAAGACTAACTTCGGGTGACTGACGGTGGTTCTTGTACGTACCTGTTAGTCTTCCTGGTGGGTTATGATAATTACCATTATGCTTCAGAAAGCCCTTTATAACTTCTCTTTCTGTAGTTTCTCTCTTACCATTGTAGACTGGATGTCAACATTGGTTTTATGCCATTTTATATTTTTCGATGCTGTTTTGTTTTACCTTCATTTTCTTCTATTTTACTACATTTACTTTTACCTTTTTACTGGACATTTGATGCAGATAGCCTAGCTGCTTTGTGCTGTAAAACACTAAATCAACCAACCAACTCAGAAATAGTTAATTAATTAGTATGTTTTTGTGCCAGTTTACATTTAAGATATAATTAATTAATCAGTATGTTTTTTTATAGTGTCGGTTTACATTTGTTTAAGATACAATTGTGACCCGGCATGGCCAAGCGTGTTAAGGCATGCGACTCGCACATGTTTGTGCTTGAAGTAATAATAAAATATTTGTATCTCCGACGTGTACCAATAGTATGAGTACGATGCTTTTCCATACTGGGTACGTGGGGGAATCCATAGTTACGTCATCAGTGTTTGTTAGCCAATCAGTGCTCGCGTGGATGGGTATTTCTCGTTTTCTAAGCGGCATGGCCCGGTATGGCCAAGTGTGTTAAGGCGTTCGACTCGTAATCCGAGGGTCGCGGGTTCAAATCCCGGTCGCACCAAACATACTCGCCCTTTCAACCGTTGGGGCGTTATAATTGACGGTCAGTCCCACTATTCGTTGGTAAAAGAGTAGCCCAAGAGTTGGCGGTGGGTGGTGATGAATAGCTGCCTTCCCTCTAGTCTTACACTGCTAAATTAGGGATGGCTAGCACAGATAGCTCTCCAGTAGCTTTGTGCGAAATTCCAAAAACAAACAAAACAAGATATAATTAATTAATCGGTATGTTTTTATAGTGTCGGTTTACATTTGTTTAAGATATAATTAATTAATCGGTATGTGTTTATAGTGTCGGTTTACATTTGTTTAAGATATAATTAATTAATTGGTATGTTTTTATAGTGCCAGTTTACATTTGTTTAAGATATAATAAATTAATCAGTATGTTTTTATAGTGCTAGTTTACATTTGTTTAAGAAATAGTTTATTAATCGGTATGTTTTTATAGTGCCAGTTTACATTTGTTTAAGATATAATAAATTAATCAGTATGTTTTTATAGTGCTAGTTTACATTTGTTTAAGAAATAGTTTATTAATCGGTATGTTTTTATAGTGCCAGTTTACATTTGTTTAAGATATAATAAATTAATCGGTATGTTTTTATAGTGCCAGTTTAAATTTGTTTAAGATATAATAAATTAATCGGTATGTTTTTATAGTGCCAGTTTAAATTTGTTTAAGATATAATAAATTAATCAGTATGTTTTTACAATGCCAGTTTACATTTAAGATATAATTAGTTAATCAGTATGTTTTTAGTGCCAGTTTACATTTGTTTAAAATGTAATTAATTAATCAGTATGTTTTTTATAGTGCCAGTTTACATTTGTTTAAGATGTAATTAATTAATCAGTATGTTTTTATCGTGCCAGTTTACATTTGTTTAAGATATAGTTAAATAATCAGTATGTTTTTATAGTGCAGGTTTACATTTATTGTTTCTTTGTTCTCGTGTTTTAGGTCACGTTCTAGATCCAGGTCTAGAAGTCGTGATCGTGCTCGTCGATCTCGCAGTAGAGATCGAAGACGCAGAAGTAGAAGCAGAGAACGCAAGGACCGGAGATCTAGAAGTCGTGAAAAAGACAAAGACCGTAAGGACCGAGAAGACCGAGCTGGAAGATTTTGAAGAAAGTTTTGATTTTTATTGGACTTCTTACACTGTTTTGTTTTCTTCCTGGTCGTTATGAAATCTCTTAGCAGTGGTTTGATTCCTAAGTATAGGATTTTCAGAGGACTTATTTTGGTTTTGACCAAATGAAATGTTATTTGTCCAACTGCTAAGAACAATTTGTTTTTTTCTGTTATTTTTACGTACACCGAAATCAGAATAAGTAAGAAAAATTACATTTGGAATAATCGATGTAAAAACAGACCAATTTGTTATATGTAACTTTTTAACTTTGTTTTTTTCCAGGAATATGTGTAATTTTATGAACCCAAACATTTGTATTTACTCATCTTTGTAAAGAATGAAGCTTAGAGTTAATCTCTCAGCTTAATTTTTTAAAATAAAAGAACAACAGCTAAGTGTATCATAGATTTGTTTATTGCACATATTGTATATGTATTGAAATAAGCAAACGCCGTGTACGTACATGCCTGAGTGGAAAATTGATTTGATAGTTTTGTACTGTTTTTTGGTAGGCCTACGTGTGTATAATGTTTGGAGGATGTGTGTGTACGTGTTGAAACTGAGAATAAAGTTCCAATACTGTTATTAAACAGTTAGTAACTATGTTCATTCTTTTGAATGTGTTTTATTAAAGTACCCTAAGAAAGGTCTCTGACTTGTAGGAAAAGCAGAAATGCAACCATTACGATTTGAGCGTAATAATTACGGTTTTGGTGTATACGCTCATACAGACAAATATTACAACTTGTTTCAACTCCCAAATTATTACATATTATACAGGGTGAGCCAAAAGTAGGTGGACAGTAAAAAAACATTTATTTAGAGATGACGTATACGTACAACTATATGTAATAAGACAATTATATTAATGAAAATAAAATGTTATTTATTAACGCAAATGCTCAAATTGTTTTCCTTCTTGATTTACACAGCTTTGAAGTCTACCTCTTACGCTTCGACAACCATTTTTGCACAAGTCACTGGGCATTAATTTCTTGAAATGCATCTCTTATGTAATTTTTTAAATCACCGACACTTCTTGGTTTTTGACTATAAACTTTTTCCTTGAGTACTCCTCAAAAGAAAAAATCCATAGGGGTCAAGTCCGGTGAACGTGCCGGCCAATCGATTGGACCTCTTCGACCAATCCATTTCAATGGAAATGTTTCATCAAGATATTCACGAACTCCTTTGGAATAATGTGGAGGGGCCCCATCTTGTTGAAAATAAAAGTCATGTAAATTAGGTTGTTGCTGTAACTGGGGAACAACTTGATTCCTTAGAATTTCGAGATACTTATCTCCTGTAATTGTTCCGTCCAAAAAAAATGGTCCATAAACACCAGAACTTGAAATACCACCCCAAACATTGACACCAGGCTGATTTAGCTGTTGTTCTAATGTTAAATGCATGTTCTCACTATACCAGTAAACACAATTATGTCTATTGACATGACCGGATAATTTAAAAGAAGCTTCATCACTCCACACAATGTTATCTAAAATTCCTGGGTTTTCTTCAATCTTGTTCAGCATAATTTCACTTAAATGCAGTCGCCTGTCTGGATCATCCTCCAATAAGCCTTGAATTAGTTGTGGTCGATAGGGTTTCAACCCAATTTGCGTTATAATTCGCCTAATAGAGGTTTGTGGTATGTTCAATTCCATAGAAGCTCTTCTGGTGGATTTGTTTAGACTTTGAACAAATGCATCGGCAACACGTTGCTTATTATTCTCTGTACAGACTGTTTTGGGTCGACCAGTTTTAGCAGCATTAAGGATTGAGCCAGTGGCGTCGAATTTGTCACGGATACGGTAAATGGTTTGTCTTTTTGGAGCTGGAGTATCAAATGTTTCAACCCACTTTCTCCTTACGGTTTCAGTATTTTGAGATTTCCAATACTCTTTTAACACCCATATTCTTTTATCTGTATTTAAAGTATTTGACATTATGGGTACTAATAACAATCTAAAAAAAAAGAAAACAGATTAAATTAAAACAAATGTAATTATAAAATTGTAATTATATAACACAAATAATATATTTGCAACATAGTTATAATATACAATTGCATTAATATAACCGATACATAAAGCTATTCCAAATGCTGTCCACCTACTTTTGGCCTGTATAGGCCTATACAATAAAGTGATAAATTGTTCCCCCAGGGCTTGAAAGGGGTGAAAAGAAAATTTCAAGCGAGATACAAATAAATCTTGATAATAAAAAACATAGTCCAAATGGCTACTTGCGATAATCATGTTTGTGCTTGAAGTAATAATAAAATATTTGTATCTCCGAGGTGTACCAATAGTACGTGTACGATGCTTTTCCATACTGAGTACATGGGGGAATCCATAGTTACGTCATCAGTGTTTGTTAGCCAATCAGTGCTCGCGTAGATGGGTATTTCTCGTTTTCTAAGCGGCATGGCCCGGTATGGCCAAGTGTGTTAAGGCGTTCGACTCGTAATCCGAGGGTCGCGGGTTCAAATCCCGGTCGCACCAAACATACTCGCCCTTTCAGCCGTTGGGGCGTTATAATTGACGGTCAATCCCACTATTCGTTGGTAAAAGAATAACCCAAGAGTTGGCGGTGGGTAGTGACGACTATCTACCTTCCCTCTAGTCTTACACTGCTAAATTAGGGACGAGTAGCACAGATAGCCCTTGAGTAGCTTTACGCGAAGTTCAAAATAAAGATATCGGTTATGTCTTTGTTTAGCAGGAATTAGTTTTATATAAAAGTACTCCACCATCGATGATTCTCATTAGAAACTCTAAAAATTAACAAACAATTTAAAGTATGACATTATTGTTATTATGTTTTAGTAAGTGATGTTGCAAGAAACGTATAAATAAATATCTTTGAAATCCATGGTTTTCTTCAGCAAATACACAGTTGTTTCCAAGATGTGATAAAAGAGAACGCTAAAGTATATATGTATGCTTCTGCAGTTGGAGTTCGTCATGTTGATGTCAAAAAACAAATAATTTCTGTTTTTAGTAGGGTGATGTTATTATATCACATTTATGGCCATTGGTGGTTCTACTGAAGTCGGGGCCTAATAATGCCAGAAATCGAGTGTTCTATACCTGGTATGTGCGAAACACGATTATTGGTGATGAAATATTAACAACCAAGGTTTAAAATCAGTAAAATGACTATAGCGAGAACTCCAATTGAAATAAAAGTAGTTTCTAAGTTTAAAATGAGTGATATAATATTTGAACATTTATTTGGTAACCGTTAACACACTATTTAGTGGTTTAAACTGACAGGTTTTGATTTGTGTCCCAAAACAAAATTCGTGATTTGCACAACAGGGCTGTGAGTGTAAGTTGGAGAGTCCAATTCATCTGGATTGTCCAAAGAGAACTGGCTTCCCCCTTCTTGTCTGTTGCTTCAAAAGTGGGGACGGCCATCCCAGATAGATTTCATATAGCTTTGTACAAAATTAAAACTGTAGGGGTGCTAGTGCTAATAGATATTTTACACTATTTAATTATAATGAAGCTTGCGAGGTACAGTCGTGAAAAAGTTAGGACATCCTATGAAAGCCTGTGTATTTTTGTAACATGTTTGGATATATAGATATTTAATCTCAATTTCAACAGTACTGAGAGATTACAGGAATATAACCAAATTAAAACTGAATAAAAGACTTTTCAAGATCTTCTGTAAATGTAATTCTACAAAAATGCATATTCTAACTGAGGAAAAAGTTAGGACACCCTACACCCTAATAACTAGTGTTACCCACTTTGGCTAAAATAACTGCAGTGAGACGCTTCTTGTAGCCATCTACCAGTTTCTGACATCGGTCTGAAGAAAGTTTGCCCCACTCCTCAATGCAGAATTCTTTCAGCTGTGAGATGTTTGAGGGGTTTCTTGCATGTACAGCCCGTTTCAAGTCACCCCACAGCATCTCAATGGGATTAAGATCTGGGCTTTGACTCGGCCATTCCAGGACTCTCCATTTCTTAGTTTTCAGTCAGTCCTTGGTGGATTTACTGATATGTTTTGGGTCATTGTAGTGTTTCAGGGTCTAGTTACGCTTCAGCTTTAATTTACTTACAGATGGTCTCACATGATCCTCAAGCACCCTTTGATACACAGTAGAATTCACGGTGGATTCTATGCTTGTGAACTGTCCAGGTCCTGCTGCAGCAAAGCAGCCCCAAACCATGACACTTCCACCTCAATGCTTCACAGTTGGTATGAGGTTCTTTTCCTGGAATGCTATATTTGATTTACGCCAAACATGTCCTCTGTTATGGTGTCCAAATAATTCAATTTTGGACTCATCTGTCTAAAGAACATTATTCCAGAAGTCCTGGTCTTTGTCTACATTCTCTCTGGCAAACTTCAGTCTGGCCTTGATGTTTCTCTTAGAGAGCAAAGGTTTCCTCCTTGCACACCTCCCATGCAAGTTAAACTTGTGCAGTCCCTTTCTGATTGTAGAGGCATGCACTTTCACATCAACAGTAGCCAGAGCCTGCTGTAGGTCCCTGTTAAGGTGTTTGGAGACCTCTTTTAGCATCTTGCGGTCTGCTCTTGGGGTGAACTTGCTTGGACAACCAGACCTGGGCATGTTGGCAGTTGTTTTAAAAGCCCTCCACTTGTTGACTATTTTCCGGACAGTGGAATGGCTGATTTCAAAATCTTTTGGGATCTTTTTAAATCTCTTACCAGACTCATAAGCTGCTACAATTTTCTTTCTGAAGGCCTCAGACAGCTCTTTTGCTCTCACTTCAACAGTCAGGAGCACAATGCTGAATAACGATCTTCTAATCATGTGCACCTGGTGTGATACACCTGTGTGTGAGTTGAGCCATTTTAAGTGCGAATAAATGTGGAGGTGTCCTAACTTTTCCCTCAGTTACAATATGCATTTTTATAGCATGACATTTACAGAAGATCTTGAAAAGTCTTTTCTTCAGTTTTAATTGTTAAGTTATATTGCTATAATCTCTCAGTATTGTTAAAATTGAGATTAAATATCTATATATCCAAAAATGTTACAAAAATACACAGGATTTCATAGAGTGCCCTAACTTTTTCACATGACTGTATACGGCCAAAAATACCACATCGATCATCACTAGTAATGTTTTTATAACTGAGCAGTAATCTTTACAGCTGAGAAATATATAAAACAATTGAAATTTCCACAAAAATGACGTTTCAGACTTAACCAATAAAAATTACAAAGAAAGAGTGGTAAGTTTTAAATATAAAACAATCAAAAACAATTTTAAACATTGTTTTTCTCTAGTGAAAATCCCATGAGTGTTGTAATTCAAAAACAAGACACTTTCATTGATAACTGAGTCTACAAATGAATACCTAGATAAAATTTACTGTGATGTAATGTTGTGATGATAGCTCATTTTTAAACTAAAATTTCAATAAAATAATTTCTGTCATGAATGGCGAACATTATTGAACGTCACAAGAATTAGCAGATATGCTTGCCTGAGGGCGGATATTTCTGCTCGTCTGTATGAGGTACCCCCTAGTGGCACAGCGGCATATCTGTAGACTTACAACGCTAGAATCTGGGTTTCAATACCCGTGTTGAGCGGAGCACAGCCCATCGTGTAGCTTTATGTTTAACTTCAAATAAATAAAGTTAGTATGTATGAGGGACGTACCTCACTTTCTTAGCGATACCAGCATTAGAACTAAGTCTAAATAATAACACCAGGGGGAGTTGTTGTCTGGTGTAACATGATACCCACCTTCATCCACGATGATAACAGTTTAACTTAAATATCTCCTGTTGGATAAGTGGTAAGTTAACGGATTTATAACGTTAAAATCCGGGTATCGATTCACCGCGATGGAAATGCAGCAGATTATAGTGAGTTGTGTAACAAATTACGTAAGTTACGTTATATGATCTGTTATTGTTTTTCTGCTTGTATTTTTTCTCCAGAAAGTAAAGAATTACGGGTGTAACAAATAGCAGGCCATACGTTCTGTGTGTTTGTTCTTTCTTACATCAAATTAAATACTGATATTATTTGTGCTGAAGTGTCTGTTACAATATTGGTATGTAAAGGAAGTCCTCTTCTAGGTAGCTTGGCGACAAGTTAATAAACGATAGTCCATTACATGCCTTTGTATTTGTTACCAAACAAAATGTGCAATGACAAAATATTAAAGAAGTCCCACGTGCGATTAGAATGATTACCAGAATATCAAGGATGATATGTCGACAAAACACAAATTGAAACTTTACGCCAGTAACTACGATAATAAACAAGCTCTGTATTCTACTAACGTTCGTAATACATTCAACTTGAAAACTAAGAAACGTGGAAAATCAAGGTTACCGAACATCGACAAAGTCGATGAATATCGAACACTGTCGGAAACAGCTGCATGGAGACAGCTCCCTATCTGGCTGACGACGTCGTGGATATTAGATTGCCATAAGATACCAGTTTCCGATTTCTGAGATCGTTTTAGACTGGACATCAAGGTTTTTCAATATATCAAAGGTTTAATATAAAATCTCGTCTGCCCCGACAGAAAGTAAAGCATATCAAATCGAAACATCACAAAATCTGTGAAGCCAGATGATGTCTGTAAGCTTCTGGGTGTTAACTAGTAACTGTGTAATGCTAGTATAGTCAAGCACGTATGTGCGTTGTCGTTTCACATTTTACCTAACCCAAGGTTCATACCAGTGTAATATAATTTAAGTAATATTGTTAAAAGTTTCACTAAGCAGCAGCTTTTACTTAATCACATAATGAACGTTGGAATAAAATGTGATAACGTTAATATGATTGAAGTTAAGATGCGATAAACAAATTGATATATTGACTTTGTCGTCTATATTCCGATAAACGTTTAGTAATTTGAGAACGGCGTGACTGATCATGTTGATATTTCACAGAATGACTAAGCAAATTGTTATGTTTTTATTTAACAATACATGAATAATGTTTTACGATTTCACATTTTTATTGTAGGTACTGATATGTTACAAGCAAAGATCAAAGGTCAAATAATAACTTACTTTAGTCTGACAAAAGAAAATAAATTTTATTCTGCTTAAAGTGTGGCAACCATTCACTAAACTCTGACCTGTGTCACCCCTCACTGCTTTAATAAACACCTTTTTCGGTGAGAGATTGTCCACTAAACTCTGACCTGTATCACCCCTCACTGCTTTAATAAACACCTTGTTCGGTGTGAAAGTGTCCACTAAACTCTGACCTATGTCACCCCTCACTACTTTAATAAACACCTTGTTCGGTGTGAGGGTATCCACTAAACTCTGACCTGTACCACCCCTCATTTCTTTAATAAACACTTTGTTTTGAAAACTTGAAAGAAATTGTAATGTATCTGAGGACAGTAATAATAATCAAACCAATATCGAACGGTGTTTTGTGAGTATTGGTGTTAACGTCTTTTTAAGCACAAAATTGTACAATGAACTATCTGTATTCTGCCAACTACGGGTATTATAAAGCCGAGTGTTGTAACCACGCATGCTTACCGCTGAACTACAGACGGTGTTAAACATTCTATTACATAAACAAACGTCATGTCTCAAATTAATCTTCATGTTATATTGTAGTTTTGGGCAAAACAACAAACAAACAAAGTTCTGTTCTATTTCCCGATCTAACTGAAGTAATATAAGAGTTTTGTAACAGGAAACATCTGTTAATCACAAGACGTGCTCACCACTTCAGTTAGACTAAACTCCCATTCAGTTATTTATTTGCGCTCGTTACACTTCGAGTTTCATTTCTCCAACACTCAAAGATACGTATTTTGTTCACTTTCCAAGAAAAACAACTAAAACCTTTCGTTGTGATTGTACTTATCAAAACTAAAAGGTAACAATTTGTTGTTGTTCGCATGATATTTACTTCAAGTTATCTTACAACTTGCGATGAAATAACAAGTTTACAGTAGTCGTTTCAACAAGTTCAGTTAGAATCACTACATTGTTTCTGGTTGTTTAAACCTGAGTTATGCCTAACACAACGTGGACGAAACAACCAAGTTAGAAATAACAAATATGTTACAAAACTACCACATTAGAAACAATAAGGATGGTACAAAATTACCAGGTTAAAAATAACGAAGATCATAACTTTAACTACGAGGCCACGTCAAGCAACCACTAGAAATGAAAATACTTGTATTTGTATGAGTAAGTCCGACATTTTATTTTGTTAATAAATAACATTAAGTAAGAAATAATTTAAAACTAGATCTTGTTAACAAATAACATTACGAAAAAATAATTCAAAACTAGATCTTGTTAATAAATAACATTAAGTAAGAATAATTCAAAAGTAGATTGTGTTAATAAATAACATTACGCAAGAAATAATTCAAAACTAGATCTTGTTAATAAATAACATTAAGTAAGAAATAATTCAAAACTAGATCTTGTTAATAAATAACACTAAATAAGAAATAATTCAAACTAGACCTTATTAAAAAATAACATTAAGTAAGAAACAATTCAAAACTATATTGTGTTAATAAATAACATTAAGTAAGAAATAATTCAAAACTAGATCTTGTTAATAAATAGATCATTAATAAATAAGAAATAATTCAAAACTAGATCTTGTTAATAAATAACATTAAGTAAGAAGTAATTCAAAACTAGATCTTGTTAATAAATAACATTAAGTAAGAAATAATTCAAAACTAGATCTTGTTAATAAATAACATTAAGTAAGAAATAATTCAAAACTAGATCTTGTTAATAAATAACATTACGTAAGAAATAATTCAAAACTAGATCTTGTTAATAAATAACATTACGTAAGAAATAATTCAAAACTAGATCTTGTTAATAAATAACATTAAGTAAGAAATAATTCAAAACTAGATCTTGTTAATAAATAACATTACATAAGAAATAATTCAAAACTAGATCTTGTTAATAAATGACATTACGTAAGAAATAATTCAAAAATAGATTTTGTTAATAAATAACATTAAGTAAGAAATAATTCAAAACTAGATCTTGTTAATAAACAACATTAAGCAAGAAATAATTCAAAACTAGATCTTGTTAATAAATAACATTAAGCAAGAAATAATTCAAAACTAGATCTTGTTAATAAATAACATTAAGTAAGAAACAATTCAAAACTAGATCTTGTTAATAAATAACATTAAGTAAGAAATAATTCAAAACTAGATCTTGTTAATAAATAACATTAAGTAAGAAATAATTCAAAACTAGATCTTGTTAATAAATAACATTAAGTAAGAAATAATTCAAAACTAGATCTTGTTAATAAATAACATTAAGTAAGAAATAATTCAAAACTAGATCTTGTTAATAAATAACATTAAGTAAGAAATAATTCAAAACTAGATCTTGTTAATAAATAACATTAAGTAAGAAATAATTCAAAACTAGATCTTGTTAATAAATAACATTAAGTAAGAAATAATTCAAAACTAGATCTTGTTAATAAATAACATTAAGTAAGAAATAATTCAAAACTAGATCTTGTTAATAAATAACATTACGTAAGAAATAATTCAAAACTAGATCTTGTTAATAACATTAAGTAAGAAATAATTCAAAATAACATTAAGTAAGAAATAATTCAAAACTAGATCTTGTTAATAAATAACATTAAGTAAGAAATAATTCAAAACTAGATCTTGTTAATAAATAACATTAAGTAAGAAATAATTCAAAACTAGATCTTGTTAATAAATAACATTAAGTAAGAAATAATTCAAAACTAGATCTTGTTAATAAATAACATTAAGTAAGAAATAATTCAAAACTAGATCTTGTTAATAAATAACATTAAGTAAGAAATAATTCAAAACTAGATCTTGTTAATAAATAACATTAAGTAAGAAATAATTCAAAACTAGATCTTGTTAATAAATAACATTAAGTAAGAAATAATTCAAAACTAGATCTTGTTAATAAATAACATTAAGTAAGAAATAATTCAAAACTAGATCTTGTTAATAAATAACATTACGTAAGAAATAATTCAAAACTAGATCTTGTTAATAAATAACATTAAGTAAGAAATAATTCATGAAATAATTGAAAACTAGATCTTGTTAATAAATAACATTAAGTAAGAAATAATTCAAAACTAGATCTTGTTAATAAATAACATTAAGTAAGAAATAATTCAAAACTAGATCTTGTTAATAAATAACATTAAGTAAGAAATAATTCAAAACTAGATCTTGTTAATAAATAACATTACGTAAGAAATAATTCAAAACTAGATCTTGTTAATAAATAACATTAAGTAAGAAATAATTCAAAACTAGATCTTGTTAATAAATAACATTAAGTAAGAAATAATTCAAAACTAGATCTTGTTAATAAATAACATTAAGTAAGAAATAATTCAAAACTAGATCTTGTTAATAAATAACATTAAGTAAGAAATAATTCAAAACTAGATCTTGTTAATAAATAACATTACGTAAGAAATAATTCAAAACTAGATCTTGTTAATAAATAACATTAAGTAAGAAATAATTCAAAACTAGATCTTGTTAATAAATAACATTAAGTAAGAAATAATTCAAAACTAGATCTTGTTAATAAATAACATTAAGTAAGAAATAATTCAAAACTAGATCTTGTTAATAAATAACATTAAGTAAGAAATAATTCAAAACTAGATCTTGTTAATAAATAACATTAAGTAAGAAATAATTCAAAACTAGATCTTGTTAATAAATAACATTAAGTAAGAAATAATTCAAAACTAGATCTTGTTAATAAATAACATTAAGTAAGAAATAATTCAAAACTAGATCTTGTTAATAAATAACATTAAGTAAGAAATAATTCAAAACTAGATCTTGTTAATAAATAACATTAAGTAAGAAATAATTCAAAACTAGATCTTGTTAATAAATAACATTAAGTAAGAAATAATTCAAAACTAGATCTTGTTAATAAATAACATTAAGTAAGAAATAATTCAAAACTAGATCTTGTTAATAAATAACATTAAGTAAGAAATAATTCAAAACTAGATCTTGTTAATAAATAACATTAAGTAAGAAATAATTCAAAACTAGATCTTGTTATAAATAAATAACATTAAGAAGAAATAATTCAAAACTAGATCTTGTTAATAAATAACATTAATCTTGTAAGAAATAATTCAAAACTAGATCTTGTTAATAAATAACATTAAGTAAGAAATAATTCAAAACTAGATCTTGTTAATAAATAACATTAAGTAAGAAATAATTCAAAACTAGATCTTGTTAATAAATAACATTACGTAAGAAATAATTCAAAACTAGATCTTGTTAATAAATAACATTAAGTAAGAAATAATTCAAAACTAGATCTTGTTAATAAATAACATTAAGTAAGAAATAATTCAAAACTAGATCTTGTTAATAAATAACATTAAGTAAGAAATAATTCAAAACTAGATCTTGTTAATAAATAACATTAAGTAAGAAATAATTCAAAACTAGATCTTGTTAATAAATAACATTAAGTAAGAAATAATTCAAAACTAGATCTTGTTAATAAATAACATTAAGTAAGAAATAATTCAAAACTAGATCTTGTTAATAAATAACATTAAGTAAGAAATAATTCAAAACTAGATCTTGTTAATAAATAACATTAAGTAAGAAATAATTCAAAACTAGATCTTGTTAATAAATAACATTAATTCAAAATAGATCTTGTTAATAAATAACATTAAGTAAGAAATAATTCAAAACTAGATCTTGTTAATAAATAACATTAAGTAAGAAATAATTCAAAACTAGATCTTGTTAATAAATAACATTAAGTAAGAAATAATTCAAAACTAGATCTTGTTAATAAATAACATTAAGTAAGAAATAATTCAAAACTAGATCTTGTTAATAAATAACATTAAGTAAGAAATAATTCAAAACTAGATCTTGTTAATAAATAACATTAAGTAAGAAATAATTCAAAACTAGATCTTGTTAATAAATAACATTAAGTAAGAAATAATTCAAAACTAGATCTTGTTAATAAATAACATTAAGTAAGAAATAATTCAAAACTAGATCTTGTTAATAAATAACATTACGTAAGAAATAATTCAAAACTAGATCTTGTTAATAAATAACATTACGTAAGAAATAATTCAAAACTAGATCTTGTTAATAAATAACATTAAGTAAGAAATAATTCAAAACTAGATCTTGTTAATAAATAACATTAAGTAAGAAATAATTCAAAACTAGATCTTGTTAATAAATAACATTAAGTAAGAAATAATTCAAAACTAGATCTTGTTAATAAATAACATTAAGTAAGAAATAATTCAAAACTAGATCTTGTTAATAAATAACATTACGTAAGAAATAATTCAAAACTAGATCTTGTTAATAAATAACATTACGTAAGAAATAATTCAAAACTAGATCTTGTTAATAAATAACATTAAGTAAGAAATAATTCAAAACTAGATCTTGTTAATAAATAACATTAAGTAAGAAATAATTCAAAACTAGATCTTGTTAATAAATAACATTAAGTAAGAAATAATTCAAAACTAGATCTTGTTAATAAATAACATTAAGTAAGAAATAATTCAAAACTAGATCTTGTTAATAAATAACATTAAGTAAGAAATAATTCAAAACTAGATCTTGTTAATAAATAACATTAAGTAAGAAATAATTCAAAACTAGATCTTGTTAATAAATAACATTAAGTAAGAAATAATTCAAAACTAGATCTTGTTAATAAATAACATTAAGTAAGAAATAATTCAAAACTAGATCTTGTTAATAAATAACATTAAGTAAGAAATAATTCAAAACTAGATCTTGTTAATAAATAACATTAAGTAAGAAATAATTCAAAACTAGATCTTGTTAATAAATAACATTAAGTAAGAAATAATTCAAAACTAGATCTTGTTAATAAATAACATTAAGTAAGAAATAATTCAAAACTAGATCTTGTTAATAAATAACATTAAGTAAGAAATAATTCAAAACTAGATCTTGTTAATAAATAACATTAAGTAAGAAATAATTCAAAACTAGATCTTGTTAATAAATAACATTAAGTAAGAAATAATTCAAAACTAGATCTTGTTAATAAATAACATTACGTAAGAAATAATTCAAAACTAGATCTTGTTAATAAATAACATTAAGTAAGAAATAATTCAAAACTAGATCTTGTTAATAAATAACATTAAGTAAGAAATAATTCAAAACTAGATCTTGTTAATAAATAACATTAAGTAAGAAATAATTCAAAACTAGATCTTGTTAATAAATAACATTAAGTAAGAAATAATTCAAAACTAGATCTTGTTAATAAATAACATTAAGTAAGAAATAATTCAAAACTAGATCTTGTTAATAAATAACATTAAGTAAGAAATAATTCAAAACTAGATCTTGTTAATAAATAACATTAAGTAAGAAATAATTCAAAACTAGATCTTGTTAATAAATAACATTACGTAAGAAATAATTCAAAACTAGATCTTGTTAATAAATAACATTAAGTAAGAAATAATTCAAAACTAGATCTTGTTAATAAATAACATTAAGTAAGAAATAATTCAAAACTAGATCTTGTTAATAAATAACATTAAGTAAGAAATAATTCAAAACTAGATCTTGTTAATAAATAACATTAAGTAAGAAATAATTCAAAACTAGATCTTGTTAATAAATAACATTACGTAAGAAATAATTCAAAACTAGATCTTGTTAATAAATAACATTAAGTAAGAAATAATTCAAAACTAGATCTTGTTAATAAATAACATTAAGTAAGAAATAATTCAAAACTAGATCTTGTTAATAAATAACATTAAGTAAGAAATAATTCAAAACTAGATCTTGTTAATAAATAACATTAAGTAAGAAATAATTCAAAACTAGATCTTGTTAATAAATAACATTACGTAAGAAATAATTCAAAACTAGATCTTGTTAATAAATAACATTAAGTAAGAAATAATTCAAAACTAGATCTTGTTAATAAATAACATTAAGTAAGAAATAATTCAAAACTAGATCTTGTTAATAAATAACATTAAGTAAGAAATAATTCAAAACTAGATCTTGTTAATAAATAACATTAAGTAAGAAATAATTCAAAACTAGATCTTGTTAATAAATAACATTACGTAAGAAATAATTCAAAACTAGATCTTGTTAATAAATAACATTGTAAGAAATAATTCAAAACTAGATCTTGTTAATAAATAACATTAAGTAAGAAATAATTCAAAACTAGATCTTGTTAATAAATAACATTAAGTAAGAAATAATTCAAAACTAGATCTTGTTAATAAATAACATTAAGTAAGAAATAATTCAAAACTAGATCTTGTTAATAAATAACATTAAGTAAGAAATAATTCAAAACTAGATCTTGTTAATAAATAACATTAAGTAAGAAATAATTCAAAACTAGATCTTGTTAATAAATAACATTAAGTAAGAAATAATTCAAAACTAGATCTTGTTAATAAATAACATTAAGTAAGAAATAATTCAAAACTAGATCTTGTTAATAAATAACATTAAGTAAGAAATAATTCAAAACTAGATCTTGTTAATAAATAACATTAAGTAAGAAATAATTCAAAACTAGATCTTGTTAATAAATAACATTAAGTAAGAAATAATTCAAAACTAGATCTTGTTAATAAAAACATTAAGTAAGAAATAATTCAAAACTAGATCTTGTTAATAAATAACATTAAGTAAGAAATAATTCAAAACTAGATCTTGTTAATAAATAACATTAAGTAAGAAATAATTCAAAACTAGATCTTGTTAATAAATAACATTAAGTAAGAAATAATTCAAAACTAGATCTTGTTAATAAATAACATTACGTAAGAAATAATTCAAAACTAGATCTTGTTAATAAATAACATTACAAAAAAATAATTCAAAACTAGATCTTGTTAATAAATAACATTAAGTAAGAAATAATTCAAAACTAGATCTTGTTAATAAATAACATTAAGTAAGAAATAATTCAAAACTAGATCTTGTTAATAAATAACATTACGTAAGAAATAATTCAAAACTAGATCTTGTTAATAAATAACATTAAGTAAGAAATAATTCAAAACTAGATCTTGTTAATAAATAACATTAAGTAAGAAATAATTCAAAACTAGATCTTGTTAATAAATAACATTACGTAAGAAATAATTCAAAACTAGATCTTGTTAATAAATAACATTAAGTAAGAAATAATTCAAAACTAGATCTTGTTAATAAATAACATTAAGTAAGAAATAATTCAAAACTAGATCTTGTTAATAAATAACATTAAGTAAGAAATAATTCAAAACTAGATCTTGTTAATAAATAACATTAAGTAAGAAATAATTCAAAACTAGATCTTGTTAATAAATAACATTAAGTAAGAAATAATTCAAAACTAGATCTTGTTAATAAATAACATTCAAAAGTAGATCTTGAAATAATTCAAAATTCAAAACTAGATCTTGTTAATAAATAACATTAAGTAAGAAATAATTCAAAACTAGATCTTGTTAATAAATAACATTAAGTAAGAAATAATTCAAAACTAGATCTTGTTAATAAATAACATTACGTAAGAAATAATTCAAAACTAGATCTTGTTAATAAATAACATTACGTAAGAAATAATTCAAAACTAGATCTTGTTAATAAATAACATTAAGTAAGAAATAATTCAAAACTAGATCTTGTTAATAAATAACATTAAGTAAGAAATAATTCAAAACTAGATCTTGTTAATAAATAACATTAAGTAAGAAATAATTCAAAACTAGATCTTGTTAATAAATAACATTACGTAAGAAATAATTCAAAACTAGATCTTGTTAATAAATAACATTACGTAAGAAATAATTCAAAACTAGATCTTGTTAATAAATAACATTAAGTAAGAAATAATTCAAAACTAGATCTTGTTAATAAATAACAACATTAAAGAAATAATTCAAAACTAGATCTTGTTAATAAATAACATTAAGTAAGAAATAATTCAAAACTAGATCTTGTTAATAAATAACATTAAGTAAGAAATAATTCAAAACTAGATCTTGTTAATAAATAACATTAAGTAAGAAATAATTCAAAACTAGATCTTGTTAATAAATAACATTAAGTAAGAAATAATTCAAAACTAGATCTTGTTAATCAAAATAACTTGTTAATAAATAACATTAAGTAAGAAATAATTCAAAACTAGATCTTGTTAATAAATAACATTAAGTAAGAAATAATTCAAAACTAGATCTTGTTAATAAATAACATTTAAGAAATAATTCAAAACTAGATCTTGTTAATAAAAATAATTCAAAACTAGATCTTGTTAATAAATAACATTAAGTAAGAAATAATTCAAAACTAGATCTTGTTAATAAATAACATTAAGTAAGAAATAATTCAAAACTAGATCTTGTTAATAAATAACATTAAGTAAGAAATAATTCAAAACTAGATCTTGTTAATAAATAACATTAAGTAAGAAATAATTCAAAACTAGATCTTGTTAATAAATAACATTAAGTAAGAAATAATTCAAAACTAGATCTTGTTAATAAATAACATTAAGTAAGAAATAATTCAAAACTAGATCTTGTTAATAAATAACATTAAGTAAGAAATAATTCAAAACTAGATCTTGTTAATAAATAACATTAATAAGAAATAATTCAAAACTAGATGTTAATAAATAACATTAAGTAAGAAATAATTCAAAACTAGATCTTGTTAATAAATAACATTACGTAAGAAATAATTCAAAACTAGATCTTGTTAATAAATAACATTAAGTAAGAAATAATTCAAAACTAGATCTTGTTAATAAATAACATTAAGTAAGAAATAATTCAAAACTAGATCTTGTTAATAAATAACATTAAGTAAGAAATAATTCAAAACTAGATCTTGTTAATAAATAACATTACGTAAGAAATAATTCAAAACTAGATCTTGTTAATAAATAACATTACGTAAGAAATAATTCAAAACTAGATCTTGTTAATAAATAACATTAAGTAAGAAATAATTCAAAACTAGATCTTGTTAATAAATAACATTAAGTAAGAAATAATTCAAAACTAGATCTTGTTAATAAATAACATTAAGTAAGAAATAATTCAAAACTAGATCTTGTTAATAAATAACATTAAGTAAGAAATAATTCAAAACTAGATCTTGTTAATAAATAACATTACGTAAGAAATAATTCAAAACTAGATCTTGTTAATAAATAACATTACGTAAGAAATAATTCAAAACTAGATCTTGTTAATAAATAACATTAAGTAAGAAATAATTCAAAACTAGATCTTGTTAATAAATAACATTAAGTAAGAAATAATTCAAAACTAGATCTTGTTAATAAATAACATTAAGTAAGAAATAATTCAAAACTAGATCTTGTTAATAAATAACATTAAGTAAGAAATAATTCAAAACTAGATCTTGTTAATAAATAACATTAAGTAAGAAATAATTCAAAACTAGATCTTGTTAATAAATAACATTTAAGAAATAATTCAAAACTAGATCTTGTTAATAAATAAGAAATAATTCAAAACTAGATCTTGTTAATAAATAACATTAAGTAAGAAATAATTCAAAACTAGATCTTGTTAATAAATAACATTAAGTAAGAAATAATTCAAAACTAGATCTTGTTAATAAATAACATTAAGTAAGAAATAATTCAAAACTAGATCTTGTTAATAAATAACATTAAGTAAGAAATAATTCAAAACTAGATCTTGTTAATAAATAACATTAAGTAAGAAATAATTCAAAACTAGATCTTGTTAATAAATAACATTACGTAAGAAATAATTCAAAACTAGATCTTGTTAATAAATAACATTAAGTAAGAAATAATTCAAAACTAGATCTTGTTAATAAATAACATTAAGTAAGAAATAATTCAAAACTAGATCTTGTTAATAAATAACATTAAGTAAGAAATAATTCAAAACTAGATCTTGTTAATAAATAACATTAAGTAAGAAATAATTCAAAACTAGATCTTGTTAATAAATAACATTAAGTAAGAAATAATTCAAAACTAGATCTTGTTAATAAATAACATTAAGTAAGAAATAATTCAAAACTAGATCTTGTTAATAAATAACATTAAGTAAGAAATAATTCAAAACTAGATCTTGTTAATAAATAACATTAAGTAAGAAATAATTCAAAACTAGATCTTGTTAATAAATAACATTAAGTAAGAAATAATTCAAAACTAGATCTTGTTAATAAATAACATTAAGTAAGAAATAATTCAAAACTAGATCTTGTTAATAAATAACATTAAGTAAGAAATAATTCAAAACTAGATCTTGTTAATAAATAACATTACGTAAGAAATAATTCAAAACTAGATCTTGTTAATAAATAACATTACGTAAGAAATAATTCAAAACTAGATCTTGTTAATAAATAACATTAAGTAAGAAATAATTCAAAACTAGATCTTGTTAATAAATAACATTAAGTAAGAAATAATTCAAAACTAGATCTTGTTAATAAATAACATTAAGTAAGAAATAATTCAAAACTAGATCTTGTTAATAAATAACATTAAGTAAGAAATAATTCAAAACTAGATCTTGTTAATAAATAACATTACGTAAGAAATAATTCAAAACTAGATCTTGTTAATAAATAACATTAAGTAAGAAATAATTCAAAACTAGATCTTGTTAATAAATAACATTAAGTAAGAAATAATTCAAAACTAGATCTTGTTAATAAATAACATTAAGTAAGAAATAATTCAAAACTAGATCTTGTTAATAAATAACATTACGTAAGAAATAATTCAAAACTAGATCTTGTTAATAAATAACATTACGTAAGAAATAATTCAAAACTAGATCTTGTTAATAAATAACATTAAGTAAGAAATAATTCAAAACTAGATCTTGTTAATAAATAACATTAAGTAAGAAATAATTCAAAACTAGATCTTGTTAATAAATAACATTAAGTAAGAAATAATTCAAAACTAGATCTTGTTAATAAATAACATTAAGTAAGAAATAATTCAAAACTAGATCTTGTTAATAAATAACATTAAGTAAGAAATAATTCAAAACTAGATCTTGTTAATAAATAACATTAAGTAAGAAATAATTCAAAACTAGATCTTGTTAATAAATAACATTAAGTAAGAAATAATTCAAAACTAGATCTTGTTAATAAATAACATTAAGTAAGAAATAATTCAAAACTAGATCTTGTTAATAAATAACATTAAGTAAGAAATAATTCAAAACTAGATCTTGTTAATAAATAACATTAAGTAAGAAATAATTCAAAACTAGATCTTGTTAATAAATAACATTAAGTAAGAAATAATTCAAAACTAGATCTTGTTAATAAATAACATTAAGTAAGAAATAATTCAAAACTAGATCTTGTTAATAAATAACATTAAGTAAGAAATAATTCAAAACTAGATCTTGTTAATAAATAACATTAAGTAAGAAATAATTCAAAACTAGATCTTGTTAATAAATAACATTAAGTAAGAAATAATTCAAAACTAGATCTTGTTAATAAATAACATTAAGTAAGAAATAATTCAAAACTAGATCTTGTTAATAAATAACATTAAGTAAGAAATAATTCAAAACTAGATCTTGTTAATAAATAACATTAAGTAAGAAATAATTCAAAACTAGATCTTGTTAATAAATAACATTAAGTAAGAAATAATTCAAAACTAGATCTTGTTAATAAATAACATTTTAAGAAATAATTCAAAACTAGATCTTGTTAATAAATAACATTAAGTAAGAAATAATTCAAAACTAGATCTTGTTAATAAATAACATTAAGTAAGAAATAATTCAAAACTAGATCTTGTTAATAAATAACATTAACGTAAGAAATAATTCAAAACTAGATCTTGTTAATAAATAACATTAAGTAAGAAAAAATTCAAAACTAGATCTTGTTAATAAATAACATTAAGTAAGAAACAATTCAAAACTAGATCTTGTTAATAAATAACATTAAGTAAGAAATAATTCAAAACTAGATCTTGTTAATAAATAACATTACGTAAGAAATAATTCAAAACTAGATCTTGTTAATAAATAACATTACGTAAGAAATAATTCAAAACTAGATCTTGTTAATAAATAACATTAAGTAAGAAATAATTCAAAACTAGATCTTGTTAATAAATAACATTAAGTAAGAAATAATTCAAAACTAGATCTTGTTAATAAATAACATTAAGTAAGAAATAATTCAAAACTAGATCTTGTTAATAAATAACATTAAGTAAGAAATAATTCAAAACTAGATCTTGTTAATAAATAAAGTAAGAAATAATTCAAAACTAGATCTTGTTAATAAATAACATTAAGTAAGAAATAATTCAAAACTAGATCTTGTTAATAAATAACATTAAGTAAGAAATAATTCAAAACTAGATCTTGTTAATAAATAACATTAAGTAAGAAATAATTCAAAACTAGATCTTGTTAATAAATAACATTAAGTAAGAAATAATTCAAAACTAGATCTTGTTAATAAATAACATTAAGTAAGAAATAATTCAAAACTAGATCTTGTTAATAAATAACATTAAGTAAGAAATAATTCAAAACTAGATCTTGTTAATAAATAACATTAAGTAAGAAATAATTCAAAACTAGATCTTGTTAATAAATAACATTAAGTAAGAAATAATTCAAAACTAGATCTTGTTAATAAATAACATTAAGTAAGAAATAATTCAAAACTAGATCTTGTTAATAAATAACATTAAGTAAGAAATAATTCAAAACTAGATCTTGTTAATAAATAACATTAAGTAAGAAATAATTCAAAACTAGATCTTGTTAATAAATAACATTAAGTAAGAAATAATTCAAAACTAGATCTTGTTAATAAATAACATTAAGTAAGAAATAATTCAAAACTAGATCTTGTTAATAAATAACATTAAGTAAGAAATAATTCAAAACTAGATCTTGTTAATAAATAACATTAAGTAAGAAATAATTCAAAACTAGATCTTGTTAATAAATAACATTAAGTAAGAAATAATTCAAAACTAGATCTTGTTAATAAATAACATTACGTAAGAAATAATTCAAAACTAGATCTTGTTAATAAATAACATTAAGTAAGAAATAATTCAAAACTAGATCTTGTTAATAAATAACATTAAGTAAGAAATAATTCAAAACTAGATCTTGTTAATAAATAACATTAAGTAAGAAATAATTCAAAACTAGATCTTGTTAATAAATAACATTAAGTAAGAAATAATTCAAAACTAGATCTTGTTAATAAATAACATTAGTAAGAAATAATTCAAAACTAGATCTTGTTAATAAATAACATTAAGTAAGAAATAATTCAAAACTAGATCTTGTTAATAAATAACATTAAGTAAGAAATAATTCAAAACTAGATCTTGTTAATAAATAACATTAAGTAAGAAATAATTCAAAACTAGATCTTGTTAATAAATAACATTAAGTAAGAAATAATTCAAAACTAGATCTTGTTAATAAATAACATTAAGTAAGAAATAATTCAAAACTAGATCTTGTTAATAAATAACATTAAGTAAGAAATAATTCAAAACTAGATCTTGTTAATAAATAACATTACGTAAGAAATAATTCAAAACTAGATCTTGTTAATAAATAACATTAAGTAAGAAATAATTCAAAACTAGATCTTGTTAATAAATAACATTAAGTAAGAAATAATTCAAAACTAGATCTTGTTAATAAATAACATTAAGTAAGAAATAATTCAAAACTAGATCTTGTTAATAAATAACATTAAGTAAGAAATAATTCAAAACTAGATCTTGTTAATAAATAACATTAAGTAAGAAATAATTCAAAACTAGATCTTGTTAATAAATAACATTAAGTAAGAAATAATTCAAAACTAGATCTTGTTAATAAATAACATTAAGTAAGAAATAATTCAAAACTAGATCTTGTTAATAAATAACATTAAGTAAGAAATAATTCAAAACTAGATCTTGTTAATAAATAACATTAAGTAAGAAATAATTCAAAACTAGATCTTGTTAATAAATAACATTAAGTAAGAAATAATTCAAAACTAGATCTTGTTAATAAATAACATTAAGTAAGAAATAATTCAAAACTAGATCTTGTTAATAAATAACATTAAGTAAGAAATAATTCAAAACTAGATCTTGTTAATAAATAACATTAAGTAAGAAATAATTCAAAACTAGATCTTGTTAATAAATAACATTAAGTAAGAAATAATTCAAAACTAGATCTTGTTAATAAATAACATTAAGTAAGAAATAATTCAAAACTAGATCTTGTTAATAAATAACATTAAGTAAGAAATAATTCAAAACTAGATCTTGTTAATAAATAACATTAAGTAAGAAATAATTCAAAACTAGATCTTGTTAATAAATAACATTAAGTAAGAAATAATTCAAAACTAGATCTTGTTAATAAATAACATTAAGTAAGAAATAATTCAAAACTAGATCTTGTTAATAAATAACATTAAGTAAGAAATAATTCAAAACTAGATCTTGTTAATAAATAACATTAAGTAAGAAATAATTCAAAACTAGATCTTGTTAATAAATAACATTAAGTAAGAAATAATTCAAAACTAGATCTTGTTAATAAATAACATTAAGTAAGAAATAATTCAAAACTAGATCTTGTTAATAAATAACATTACGTAAGAAATAATTCAAAACTAGATCTTGTTAATAAATAACATTAAGTCAAAAAGAAATAATTCAAAACTAGATCTTGTTAATAAATAACATTCAAAACTAGATCTTGTTAATAAATAACAAGTAAGAAATAATTCAAAACTAGATCTTGTTAATAAATAACATTAAGTAAGAAATAATTCAAAACTAGATCTTGTTAATAAATAACATTAAGTAAGAAATAATTCAAAACTAGATCTTGTTAATAAATAACTTGTTAATTCAAAATAGATCTTGTTATTAAATAACATTACGTAAGAAATAATTCAAAACTAGATCTTGTTAATAAATAACATTAAGTAAGAAATAATTCAAAACTAGATCTTGTTAATAAATAACATTAAGTAAGAAATAATTCAAAACTAGATCTTGTTAATAAATAACATTAAGTAAGAAATAATTCAAAACTAGATCTTGTTAATAAATAACATTAAGTAAGAAATAATTCAAAACTAGATCTTGTTAATAAATAACATTAAGTAAGAAATAATTCAAAACTAGATCTTGTTAATAAATAACATTAAGTAAGAAATAATTCAAAACTAGATCTTGTTAATAAATAACATTAAGTAAGAAATAATTCAAAACTAGATCTTGTTAATAAATAACATTAAGTAAGAAATAATTCAAAACTAGATCTTGTTAATAAATAACATTAAGTAAGAAATAATTCAAAACTAGATCTTGTTAATAAATAACATTAAGTAAGAAATAATTCAAAACTAGATCTTGTTAATAAATAACATTAAGTAAGAAACAATTCAAAACTAGATCTTGTTAAAAATAACATTTAGTAAGAAACAATTCAAAACTAGATCTTGTTAATAAATAACATTACGTAAGAAATAATTCAAAACTAGATCTTGTTAATAAATAACATTACGTAAGAAATAATTCAAAACTAGATTTTGTTAATAAATAACATTAAGTAAGAAATAATTCAAAACTAGATCTTGTTAATAAATAACAGTAAGTAAGAAGTAATTCAAAACTAGATCTTGTTAATAAATAACATTAAGTAAGAAATAATTCAAAACTAGATCTTGTTAATAAATAACATTAAGTAAGAAATAATTCAAAACTAGATCTTGTTAATAAATAACATTAGATCTTGTAAGAAATAATTCAAAACTAGATCTTGTTAATAAATAACATTAAGTAAGAAATAATTCAAAACTAGATCTTGTTAATAAATAACATTAAGTAAGAAATAATTCAAAACTAGATCTTGTTAATAAATAACATTAAGTAAGAAATAATTCAAAACTAGATCTTGTTAATAAATAACATTAAGTAAGAAATAATTCAAAACTAGATCTTGTTAATAAACAACATTAAGAAAGATATAATTCAAAACTAGATCATGTTAACAAATAACATTAAGAAAAAAAATAATTCAAAACTAGATCTTGTTAATAAATAACATTAAGTAAGAAACAATTCAAAACTAGATCTTGTTAATAAATAACATTAAGTTAGAAACAATTCAAAACTAGATCTTGTTAATAAATAACATTAAGTAAGAAATAATTCAAAACTAGATCTTGTTAATAAATAACATTAAGTAAGAAATAATTCAAAACTAGATCTTGTTAATAAATAACATTAAGTAAGAAATAATTCAAAACTAGATCTTGTTAATAAATAACATTAAGTAAGAAATAATTCAAAACTAGATCTTGTTAATAAATAACATTAAGTAAGAAATAATTCAAAACTAGATCTTGTTAATAAATAACATTAAGTAAGAAATAATTCAAAACTAGATCTTGTTAATAAATAACATTAAGTAAGAAATAATTCAAAACTAGATCTTGTTAATAAATAACATTAAGAAAAAAAATAATTCAAAACTAGATCTTGTTAATAAATAACATTAAGTAAGAAATAATTCAAAACTAGATCTTGTTAATAAATAACATTAAGTAAGAAATAATTCAAAACTAGATCTTGTTAATAAATAACATTAAGTAAGAAATAATTCAAAACTAGATCTTGTTAATAAATAACATTAAGTAAGAAATAATTCAAAACTAGATCTTGTTAATAAATAACATTACGTAAGAAATAATTCAAAACTAGATCTTGTTAATAAATAACATTACGTAAGAAATAATTCAAAACTAGATCTTGTTAATAAATAACATTAAGTAAGAAATAATTCAAAACTAGATCTTGTTAATAAATAACATTAAGAAAGAAATAATTCAAAACTAGATCTTGTTAATAAATAACATTAAGTAAGAAATAATTCAAAACTAGATCTTGTTAATAAATAACATTAAGTAAGAAATAATTCAAAACTAGATCTTGTTAATAAATAACATTAAGTAAGAAATAATTCAAAACTAGATCTTGTTAATAAATAACATTAAGTAAGAAATAATTCAAAACTAGATCTTGTTAATAAATAACATTAAGTAAGAAATAATTCAAAACTAGATCTTGTTAATAAATAACATTAAGTAAGAAATAATTCAAAACTAGATCTTGTTAATAAATAACATTAAGTAAGAAATAATTCAAAACTAGATCTTGTTAATAAATAACATTAAGTAAGAAATAATTCAAAACTAGATCTTGTTAATAAATAACATTAAGTAAGAAATAATTCAAAACTAGATCTTGTTAATAAATAACATTAAGTAAGAAATAATTCAAAACTAGATCTTGTTAATAAATAACATTAAGTAAGAAATAATTCAAAACTAGATCTTGTTAATAAATAACATTAAGTAAGAAATAATTCAAAACTAGATCTTGTTAATAAATAACATTAAGTAAGAAATAATTCAAAACTAGATCTTGTTAATAAATAACATTAAGTAAGAAATAATTCAAAACTAGATCTTGTTAATAAATAACATTAAGTAAGAAATAATTCAAAACTAGATCTTGTTAATAAATAACATTAAGTAAGAAATAATTCAAAACTAGATCTTGTTAATAAATAACATTAAGTAAGAAATAATTCAAAACTAGATCTTGTTAATAAATAACATTAAGTAAGAAATAATTCAAAACTAGATCTTGTTAATAAATAACATTAAGTAAGAAATAATTCAAAACTAGATCTTGTTAATAAATAACATTAAGTAAGAAATAATTCAAAACTAGATCTTGTTAATAAATAACATTAAGTAAGAAATAATTCAAAACTAGATCTTGTTAATAAATAACATTACGTAAGAAATAATTCAAAACTAGATCTTGTTAATAAATAACATTAAGTAAGAAATAATTCAAAACTAGATCTTGTTAATAAATAACATTAAGTAAGAAATAATTCAAAACTAGATCTTGTTAATAAATAACATTAAGTAAGAAATAATTCAAAACTAGATCTTGTTAATAAATAACATTAAGTAAGAAATAATTCAAAACTAGATCTTGTTAATAAATAACATTAAGTAAGAAATAATTCAAAACTATCTTGTTAATAAATAACATTGTTAATTCAAAACTAGATCTTGTTAATAAATAACATTACGTAAGAAATAATTCAAAACTAGATCTTGTTAATAAATAACATTAAGTAAGAAATAATTCAAAACTAGATCTTGTTAATAAATAACATTAAGTAAGAAATAATTCAAAACTAGATCTTGTTAATAAATAACATTAAGTAAGAAATAATTCAAAACTAGATCTTGTTAATAAATAACATTACGTAAGAAATAATTCAAAACTAGATCTTGTTAATAAATAACATTACGTAAGAAATAATTCAAAACTAGATCTTGTTAATAAATAACATTAAGTAAGAAATAATTCAAAACTAGATCTTGTTAATAAATAACATTAAGTAAGAAATAATTCAAAACTAGATCTTGTTAATAAATAACATTAAGTAAGAAATAATTCAAAACTAGATCTTGTTAATAAATAACATTAAGTAAGAAATAATTCAAAACTAGATCTTGTTAATAAATAACATTAAGTAAGAAATAATTCAAAACTAGATCTTGTTAATAAATAACATTAAGTAAGAAATAATTCAAAACTAGATCTTGTTAATAAATAACATTAAGTAAGAAATAATTCAAAACTAGATCTTGTTAATAAATAACATTAAGTAAGAAATAATTCAAAACTAGATCTTGTTAATAAATAACATTAAGTAAGAAATAATTCAAAACTAGATCTTGTTAATAAATAACATTAAGTAAGAAATAATTCAAAACTAGATCTTGTTAATAAATAACATTACATAAGAAATAATTCAAAACTAGATCTTGTTAATAAATAACATTAAGTAAGAAATAATTCAAAACTAGATCTTGTTAATAAATAACATTAAGTAAGAAATAATTCAAAACTAGATCTTGTTAATAAATAACATTAAGTAAGAAATAATTCAAAACTAGATCTTGTTAATAAATAACATTAAGTAAGAAATAATTCAAAACTAGATCTTGTTAATAAATAACATTAAGTAAGAAATAATTCAAAACTAGATCTTGTTAATAAATAACATTAAGTAAGAAATAATTCAAAACTAGATCTTGTTAATAAATAACATTAAGTAAGAAATAATTCAAAACTAGATCTTGTTAATAAATAACATTAAGTAAGAAATAATTCAAAACTAGATCTTGTTAATAAATAACATTAAGTAAGAAATAATTCAAAACTAGATCTTGTTAATAAATAACATTACGTAAGAAATAATTCAAAACTAGATCTTGTTAATAAATAACATTAAGTAAGAAATAATTCAAAACTAGATCTTGTTAATAAATAACATTACGTAAGAAATAATTCAAAACTAGATCTTGTTAATAAATAACATTAAGTAAGAAATAATTCAAAACTAGATCTTGTTAATAAATAACATTAAGTAAGAAATAATTCAAAACTAGATCTTGTTAATAAATAACATTAAGTAAGAAATAATTCAAAACTAGATCTTGTTAATAAATAACATTAAGTAAGAAATAATTCAAAACTAGATCTTGTTAATAAATAACATTAAGTAAGAAATAATTCAAAACTAGATCTTGTTAATAAATAACATTAAGTAAGAAATAATTCAAAACTAGATCTTGTTAATAAATAACATTAAGTAAGAAATAATTCAAAACTAGATCTTGTTAATAAATAACATTAAGTAAGAAATAATTCAAAACTAGATCTTGTTAATAAATAACATTAAGTAAGAAATAATTCAAAACTAGATCTTGTTAATAAATAACATTAAGTAAGAAATAATTCAAAACTAGATCTTGTTAATAAACTAGTAAGAAATAATTCAAAACTAGATCTTGTTAATAAATAACATTAAGTAAGAAATAATTCAAAACTAGATCTTGTTAATAAATAACATTAAGTAAGAAATAATTCAAAACTAGATCTTGTTAATAAATAACATTAAGTAAGAAATAATTCAAAACTAGATCTTGTTAATAAATAACATTAAGTAAGAAATAATTCAAAACTAGATCTTGTTAATAAATAACATTAAGTAAGAAATAATTCAAAACTAGATCTTGTTAATAAATAACATTAAGTAAGAAATAATTCAAAACTAGATCTTGTTAATAAATAACATTAAGTAAGAAATAATTCAAAACTAGATCTTGTTAATAAATAACATTAAGTAAGAAATAATTCAAAACTAGATCTTGTTAATAAATAACATTAAGTAAGAAATAATTCAAAACTAGATCTTGTTAATAAATAACATTAAGTAAGAAATAATTCAAAACTAGATCTTGTTAATAAATAACATTAAGTAAGAAATAATTCAAAACTAGATCTTGTTAATAAATAACATTAAGTAAGAAATAATTCAAAACTAGATCTTGTTAATAAATAACATTAAGTAAGAAATAATTCAAAACTAGATCTTGTTAATAAATAACATTACGTAAGAAATAATTCAAAACTAGATCTTGTTAATAAATAACATTACGTAAGAAATAATTCAAAACTAGATCTTGTTAACAAATAACATTACGAGAAAAATAATTCAAAACTAGATCTTGTTAATAAATAACATTAAGTAAGAAATAATTCAAAACTAGATCTTGTTAATAAATAACATTAAGTAAGAAATAATTCAAAACTAGATCTTGTTAATAAATAACATTAAGTAAGAAATAATTCAAAACTAGATCTTGTTAATAAATAACATTAAGTAAAAAATAATTCAAAACTAGATCTTGTTAATAAATAACATTAACATAAGAAATAATTCAAAACTAGATCTTGTTAATAAATAACATTAAGTAAGAAATAATTCAAAACTAGATCTTGTTAATAAATAACATTAAGTAAGAAATAATTCAAAACTAGATCTTGTTAATAAATAACATTACGTAAGAAATAATTCAAAACTAGATCTTGTTAATAAATAACATTAAGTAAGAAATAATTCAAAACTAGATCTTGTTAATAAATAACATTAAGTAAGAAATAATTCAAAACTAGATCTTGTTAATAAATAACATTAAGTAAGAAATAATTCAAAACTAGATCTTGTTAATAAATAACATTAAGTAAGAAATAATTCAAAACTAGATCTTGTTAATAAATAACATTAAGTAAGAAATAATTCAAAACTAGATCTTGTTAATAAATAACATTAAGTAAGAAATAATTCAAAACTAGATCTTGTTAATAAATAACATTAAGTAAGAAATAATTCAAAACTAGATCTTGTTAATAAATAACATTAAGTAAGAAATAATTCAAAACTAGATCTTGTTAATAAATAACATTAAGTAAGAAATAATTCAAAACTAGATCTTGTTAATAAATAACATTAAGTAAGAAATAATTCAAAACTAGATCTTGTTAATAAATAACATTAAGTAAGAAATAATTCAAAACTAGATCTTGTTAATAAATAACATTAAGTAAGAAATAATTCAAAACTAGATCTTGTTAATAAATAACATTAAGTAAGAAATAATTCAAAACTAGATCTTGTTAATAAATAACATTAAGTAAGAAATAATTCAAAACTAGATCTTGTTAATAAATAACATTAAGTAAGAAATAATTCAAAACTAGATCTTGTTAATAAATAACATTAAGTAAGAAATAATTCAAAACTAGATCTTGTTAATAAATAACATTAAGTAAGAAATAATTCAAAACTAGATCTTGTTAATAAATAACATTAAGTAAGAAATAATTCAAAACTAGATCTTGTTAATAAATAACATTAAGTAAGAAATAATTCAAAACTAGATCTTGTTAATAAATAACATTAAGTAAGAAATAATTCAAAACTAGATCTTGTTAATAAATAACATTAAGTAAGAAATAATTCAAAACTAGATCTTGTTAATAAATAACATTAAGTAAGAAATAATTCAAAACTAGATCTTGTTAATAAATAACATTAAGTAAGAAATAATTCAAAACTAGATCTTGTTAATAAATAACATTAAGTAAGAAATAATTCAAAACTAGATCTTGTTAATAAATAACATTAAGTAAGAAATAATTCAAAACTAGATCTTGTTAATAAATAACATTAAGTAAGAAATAATTCAAAACTAGATCTTGTTAATAAATAACATTAAGTAAGAAATAATTCAAAACTAGATCTTGTTAATAAATAACATTAAGTAAGAAATAATTCAAAACTAGATCTTGTTAATAAATAACATTAAGTAAGAAATAATTCAAAACTAGATCTTGTTAATAAATAACATTAAGTAAGAAATAATTCAAAACTAGATCTTGTTAATAAATAACATTACGTAAGAAATAATTCAAAACTAGATCTTGTTAATAAATAACATTAAGTAAGAAATAATTCAAAACTAGATCTTGTTAATAAATAACATTAAGTAAGAAATAATTCAAAACTAGATCTTGTTAATAAATAACATTAAGTAAGAAATAATTCAAAACTAGATCTTGTTAATAAATAACATTAAGTAAGAAATAATTCAAAACTAGATCTTGTTAATAAATAACATTAAGTAAGAAATAATTCAAAACTAGATCTTGTTAATAAATAACATTAAGTAAGAAATAATTCAAAACTAGATCTTGTTAATAAATAACATTAAGTAAGAAATAATTCAAAACTAGATCTTGTTAATAAATAACATTAAGTAAGAAATAATTCAAAACTAGATCTTGTTAATAAATAACATTAAGTAAGAAATAATTCAAAACTAGATCTTGTTAATAAATAACATTAAGTAAGAAATAATTCAAAACTAGATCTTGTTAATAAATAACATTAAGTAAGAAATAATTCAAAACTAGATCTTGTTAATAAATAACATTAAGTAAGAAATAATTCAAAACTAGATCTTGTTAATAAATAACATTAAGTAAGAAATAATTCAAAACTAGATCTTGTTAATAAATAACATTAAGTAAGAAATAATTCAAAACTAGATCTTGTTAATAAATAACATTAAGTAAGAAATAATTCAAAACTAGATCTTGTTAATAAATAACATTAAGTAAGAAATAATTCAAAACTAGATCTTGTTAATAAATAACATTAAGTAAGAAATAATTCAAAACTAGATCTTGTTAATAAATAACATTAAGTAAGAAATAATTCAAAACTAGATCTTGTTAATAAATAACATTACGTAAGAAATAATTCAAAACTAGATCTTGTTAATAAATAACATTAAGTAAGAAATAATTCAAAACTAGATCTTGTTAATAAATAACATTAAGTAAGAAATAATTCAAAACTAGATCTTGTTAATAAATAACATTAAGTAAGAAATAATTCAAAACTAGATCTTGTTAATAAATAACATTAAGTAAGAAATAATTCAAAACTAGATCTTGTTAATAAATAACATTAAGTAAGAAATAATTCAAAACTAGATCTTGTTAATAAATAACATTAAGTAAGAAATAATTCAAAACTAGATCTTGTTAATAAATAACATTAAGTAAGAAATAATTCAAAACTAGATCATGTTAACAAATAACATTAAGAAAAAAAATAATTCAAAACTAGATCTTGTTAATAAATAACATTAAGTAAGAAATAATTCAAAACTAGATCTTGTTAATAAATAACATTAAGTAAGAAATAATTCAAAACTAGATCTTGTTAATAAATAACATTACGTAAGAAATAATTCAAAACTAGATCTTGTTAATAAATAACATTAAGTAAGAAATAATTCAAAACTAGATCTTGTTAATAAATAACATTAAGTAAGAAATAATTCAAAACTAGATCTTGTTAATAAATAACATTAAGTAAGAAATAATTCAAAACTAGATCTTGTTAATAAATAACATTAAGTAAGAAATAATTCAAAACTAGATCTTGTTAATAAATAACATTAAGTAAGAAATAATTCAAAACTAGATCTTGTTAATAAATAACATTAAGTAAGAAATAATTCAAAACTAGATCTTGTTAATAAATAACATTAAGTAAGAAATAATTCAAAACTAGATCTTGTTAATAAATAACATTAAGTAAGAAATAATTCAAAACTAGATCTTGTTAATAAATAACATTAAGTAAGAAATAATTCAAAACTAGATCTTGTTAATAAATAACATTAAGTAAGAAATAATTCAAAACTAGATCTTGTTAATAAATAACATTAAGTAAGAAATAATTCAAAACTAGATCTTGTTAATAAATAACATTAAGTAAGAAATAATTCAAAACTAGATCTTGTTAATAAATAACATTACGTAAGAAATAATTCAAAACTAGATCTTGTTAATAAATAACATTAAGTAAGAAATAATTCAAAACTAGATCTTGTTAATAAATAACATTAAGTAAGAAATAATTCAAAACTAGATCTTGTTAATAAATAACATTAAGTAAGAAATAATTCAAAACTAGATCTTGTTAATAAATAACATTAAGTAAGAAATAATTCAAAACTAGATCTTGTTAATAAATAACATTAACAAGAAATAATTCAAAACTAGATCTTGTTAATAAATAACATTAAGTAAGAAATAATTCAAAACTAGATCTTGTTAATAAATAACATTAAGTAAGAAATAATTCAAAACTAGATCTTGTTAATAAATAACATTAAGTAAGAAATAATTCAAAACTAGATCTTGTTAATAAATAACATTAAGTAAGAAATAATTCAAAACTAGATCTTGTTAATAAATAACATTAAGTAAGAAATAATTCAAAACTAGATCTTGTTAATAAATAACATTAAGTAAGAAATAATTCAAAACTAGATCTTGTTAATAAATAACATTAAGTAAGAAATAATTCAAAACTAGATCTTGTTAATAAATAAATAACATTAGATCTTGTTAATAAATAACATTAAGAAATAATTCAAAACTAGATCTTGTTAATAAATAACATTAAGTAAGAAATAATTCAAAACTAGATCTTGTTAATAAATAACATTAAGTAAGAAATAATTCAAAACTAGATCTTGTTAATAAATAACATTAAGTAAGAAATAATTCAAAACTAGATCTTGTTAATAAATAACATTAAGTAAGAAATAATTCAAAACTAGATCTTGTTAATAAATAACATTAAGTAAGAAATAATTCAAAACTAGATCTTGTTAATAAATAACATTAAGTAAGAAATAATTCAAAACTAGATCTTGTTAATAAATAACATTAAGTAAGAAATAATTCAAAACTAGATCTTGTTAATAAATAACATTAAGTAAGAAATAATTCAAAACTAGATCTTGTTAATAAATAACATTACGTAAGAAATAATTCAAAACTAGATCTTGTTAATAAATAACATTAAGTAAGAAATAATTCAAAACTAGATCTTGTTAATAAATAACATTAAGTAAGAAATAATTCAAAACTAGATCTTGTTAATAAATAACATTAAGTAAGAAATAATTCAAAACTAGATCTTGTTAATAAATAACATTAAGTAAGAAATAATTCAAAACTAGATCTTGTTAATAAATAACATTAAGTAAGAAATAATTCAAAACTAGATCTTGTTAATAAATAACATTAAGTAAGAAATAATTCAAAACTAGATCTTGTTAATAAATAACATTAAGTAAGAAATAATTCAAAACTAGATCTTGTTAATAAATAACATTAAGTAAGAAATAATTCAAAACTAGATCTTGTTAATAAATAACATTAAGTAAGAAATAATTCAAAACTAGATCTTGTTAATAAATAACATTAAGTAAGAAATAATTCAAAACTAGATCTTGTTAATAAATAACATTAAGTAAGAAATAATTCAAAACTAGATCTTGTTAATAAATAACATTAAGTAAGAAATAATTCAAAACTAGATCTTGTTAATAAATAACATTAAGTAAGAAATAATTCAAAACTAGATCTTGTTAATAAATAACATTAAGTAAGAAATAATTCAAAACTAGATCTTGTTAATAAATAACATTAAGTAAGAAATAATTCAAAACTAGATCTTGTTAATAAATAACATTAAGTAAGAAATAATTCAAAACTAGATCTTGTTAATAAATAACATTAGTAAGAAATAATTCAAAACTAGATCTTGTTAATAAATAACATTAAGTAAGAAATAATTCAAAACTAGATCTTGTTAATAAATAACATTAAGTAAGAAATAATTCAAAACTAGATCTTGTTAATAAATAACATTAAGTAAGAAATAATTCAAAACTAGATCTTGTTAATAAATAACATTAAGTAAGAAATAATTCAAAACTAGATCTTGTTAATAAATAACATTAAGTAAGAAATAATTCAAAACTAGATCTTGTTAATAAATAACATTAAGTAAGAAATAATTCAAAACTAGATCTTGTTAATAAATAACATTACGTAAGAAATAATTCAAAACTAGATCTTGTTAATAAATAACATTAAGTAAGAAATAATTCAAAACTAGATCTTGTTAATAAATAACATTAAGTAAGAAATAATTCAAAACTAGATCTTGTTAATAAATAACATTAAGTAAGAAATAATTCAAAACTAGATCTTGTTAATAAATAACATTAAGTAAGAAATAATTCAAAACTAGATCTTGTTAATAAATAACATTAAGTAAGAAATAATTCAAAACTAGATCTTGTTAATAAATAACATTAAGTAAGAAATAATTCAAAACTAGATCTTGTTAATAAATAACATTAAGTAAGAAATAATTCAAAACTAGATCTTGTTAATAAATAACATTAAGTAAGAAATAATTCAAAACTAGATCTTGTTAATAAATAACATTAAGTAAGAAATAATTCAAAACTAGATCTTGTTAATAAATAACATTACGTAAGAAATAATTCAAAACTAGATCTTGTTAATAAATAACATTAAGTAAGAAATAATTCAAAACTAGATCTTGTTAATAAATAACATTAAGTAAGAAATAATTCAAAACTAGATCTTGTTAATAAATAACATTAAGTAAGAAATAATTCAAAACTAGATCTTGTTAATAAATAACATTAAGTAAGAAATAATTCAAAACTAGATCTTGTTAATAAATAACATTAAGTAAGAAATAATTCAAAACTAGATCTTGTTAATAAATAACATTAAGTAAGAAATAATTCAAAACTAGATCTTGTTAATAAATAACATTAAGTAAGAAATAATTCAAAACTAGATCTTGTTAATAAATAACATTAAGTAAGAAATAATTCAAAACTAGATCTTGTTAATAAATAACATTAAGTAAGAAATAATTCAAAACTAGATCTTGTTAATAAATAACATTAAGTAAGAAATAATTCAAAACTAGATCTTGTTAATAAATAACATTAAGTAAGAAATAATTCAAAACTAGATCTTGTTAATAAATAACATTACGTAAGAAATAATTCAAAACTAGATCTTGTTAATAAATAACATTAAGTAAGAAATAATTCAAAACTAGATCTTGTTAATAAATAACATTAAGTAAGAAATAATTCAAAACTAGATCTTGTTAATAAATAACATTAAGTAAGAAATAATTCAAAACTAGATCTTGTTAATAAATAACATTAAGTAAGAAATAATTCAAAACTAGATCTTGTTAATAAATAACATTAAGTAAGAAATAATTCAAAACTAGATCTTGTTAATAAATAACATTAAGTAAGAAATAATTCAAAACTAGATCTTGTTAATAAATAACATTAAGTAAGAAATAATTCAAAACTAGATCTTGTTAATAAATAACATTAAGTAAGAAATAATTCAAAACTAGATCTTGTTAATAAATAACATTAAGTAAGAAATAATTCAAAACTAGATCTTGTTAATAAATAACATTAAGTAAGAAATAATTCAAAACTAGATCTTGTTAATAAATAACATTAAGTAAGAAATAATTCAAAACTAGATCTTGTTAATAAATAACATTAAGTAAGAAATAATTCAAAACTAGATCTTGTTAATAAATAACATTAAGTAAGAAATAATTCAAAACTAGATCTTGTTAATAAATAACATTAAGTAAGAAATAATTCAAAACTAGATCTTGTTAATAAATAACATTAAGTAAGAAATAATTCAAAACTAGATCTTGTTAATAAATAACATTAAGTAAGAAATAATTCAAAACTAGATCTTGTTAATAAATAACATTAAGTAAGAAATAATTCAAAACTAGATCTTGTTAATAAATAACATTAAGTAAGAAATAATTCAAAACTAGATCTTGTTAATAAATAACATTAAGTAAGAAATAATTCAAAACTAGATCTTGTTAATAAATAACATTAAGTAAGAAATAATTCAAAACTAGATCTTGTTAATAAATAACATTAAGTAAGAAATAATTCAAAACTAGATCTTGTTAATAAATAACATTAAGTAAGAAATAATTCAAAACTAGATCTTGTTAATAAATAACATTAAGTAAGAAATAATTCAAAACTAGATCTTGTTAATAAATAACATTAAGTAAGAAATAATTCAAAACTAGATCTTGTTAATAAATAACATTAAGTAAGAAATAATTCAAAACTAGATCTTGTTAATAAATAACATTAAGTAAGAAATAATTCAAAACTAGATCTTGTTAATAAATAACATTAAGTAAGAAATAATTCAAAACTAGATCTTGTTAATAAATAACATTAAGTAAGAAATAATTCAAAACTAGATCTTGTTAATAAATAACATTAAGTAAGAAATAATTCAAAACTAGATCTTGTTAATAAATAACATTAAGTAAGAAATAATTCAAAACTAGATCTTGTTAATAAATAACATTAAGTAAGAAATAATTCAAAACTAGATCTTGTTAATAAATAACATTAAGTAAGAAATAATTCAAAACTAGATCTTGTTAATAAATAACATTAAGTAAGAAATAATTCAAAACTAGATCTTGTTAATAAATAACATTAAGTAAGAAATAATTCAAAACTAGATCTTGTTAATAAATAACATTAAGTAAGAAATAATTCAAAACTAGATCTTGTTAATAAATAACATTAAGTAAGAAATAATTCAAAACTAGATCTTGTTAATAAATAACATTAAGTAAGAAATAATTCAAAACTAGATCTTGTTAATAAATAACATTAAGTAAGAAATAATTCAAAACTAGATCTTGTTAATAAATAACATTAAGTAAGAAATAATTCAAAACTAGATCTTGTTAATAAATAACATTAAGTAAGAAATAATTCAAAACTAGATCTTGTTAATAAATAACATTAAGTAAGAAATAATTCAAAACTAGATCTTGTTAATAAATAACATTACGTAAGAAATAATTCAAAACTAGATCTTGTTAATAAATAACATTAAGTAAGAAATAATTCAAAACTAGATCTTGTTAATAAATAACATTAAGTAAGAAATAATTCAAAACTAGATCTTGTTAATAAATAACATTAAGTAAGAAATAATTCAAAACTAGATCTTGTTAATAAATAACATTAAGTAAGAAATAATTCAAAACTAGATCTTGTTAATAAATAACATTACGTAAGAAATAATTCAAAACTAGATCTTGTTAATAAATAACATTAAGTAAGAAATAATTCAAAACTAGATCTTGTTAATAAATAACATTAAGTAAGAAATAATTCAAAACTAGATCTTGTTAATAAATAACATTAAGTAAGAAATAATTCAAAACTAGATCTTGTTAATAAATAACATTAAGTAAGAAATAATTCAAAACTAGATCTTGTTAATAAATAACATTAAGTAAGAAATAATTCAAAACTAGATCTTGTTAATAAATAACATTAAGTAAGAAATAATTCAAAACTAGATCTTGTTAATAAATAACATTAAGTAAGAAATAATTCAAAACTAGATCTTGTTAATAAATAACATTAAGTAAGAAATAATTCAAAACTAGATCTTGTTAATAAATAACATTAAGTAAGAAATAATTCAAAACTAGATCTTGTTAATAAATAACATTAAGTAAGAAATAATTCAAAACTAGATCTTGTTAATAAATAACATTAAGTAAGAAATAATTCAAAACTAGATCTTGTTAATAAATAACATTAAGTAAGAAATAATTCAAAACTAGATCTTGTTAATAAATAACATTAAGTAAGAAATAATTCAAAACTAGATCTTGTTAATAAATAACATTACGTAAGAAATAATTCAAAACTAGATCTTGTTAATAAATAACATTACGTAAGAAATAATTCAAAACTAGATCTTGTTAATAAATAACATTAAGTAAGAAATAATTCAAAACTAGATCTTGTTAATAAATAACATTAAGTAAGAAATAATTCAAAACTAGATCTTGTTAATAAATAACATTAAGTAAGAAATAATTCAAAACTAGATCTTGTTAATAAATAACATTAAGTAAGAAATAATTCAAAACTAGATCTTGTTAATAAATAACATTAAGTAAGAAATAATTCAAAACTAGATCTTGTTAATAAATAACATTAAGTAAGAAATAATTCAAAACTAGATCTTGTTAATAAATAACATTAAGTAAGAAATAATTCAAAACTAGATCTTGTTAATAAATAACATTAAGTAAGAAATAATTCAAAACTAGATCTTGTTAATAAATAACATTAAGTAAGAAATAATTCAAAACTAGATCTTGTTAATAAATAACATTAAGTAAGAAATAATTCAAAACTAGATCTTGTTAATAAATAACATTAAGTAAGAAATAATTCAAAACTAGATCTTGTTAATAAATAACATTAAGTAAGAAATAATTCAAAACTAGATCTTGTTAATAAATAACATTAAGTAAGAAATAATTCAAAACTAGATCTTGTTAATAAATAACATTAAGTAAGAAATAATTCAAAACTAGATCTTGTTAATAAATAACATTAAGTAAGAAATAATTCAAAACTAGATCTTGTTAATAAATAACATTAAGTAAGAAATAATTCAAAACTAGATCTTGTTAATAAATAACATTAAGTAAGAAATAATTCAAAACTAGATCTTGTTAATAAATAACATTAAGTAAGAAATAATTCAAAACTAGATCTTGTTAATAAATAACATTAAGTAAGAAATAATTCAAAACTAGATCTTGTTAATAAATAACATTAAGTAAGAAATAATTCAAAACTAGATCTTGTTAATAAATAACATTACGTAAGAAATAATTCAAAACTAGATCTTGTTAATAAATAACATTACGTAAGAAATAATTCAAAACTAGATCTTGTTAATAAATAACATTAAGTAAGAAATAATTCAAAACTAGATCTTGTTAATAAATAACATTAAGTAAGAAATAATTCAAAACTAGATCTTGTTAATAAATAACATTAAGTAAGAAATAATTCAAAACTAGATCTTGTTAATAAATAACATTAAGTAAGAAATAATTCAAAACTAGATCTTGTTAATAAATAACATTACGTAAGAAATAATTCAAAACTAGATCTTGTTAATAAATAACATTAAGTAAGAAATAATTCAAAACTAGATCTTGTTAATAAATAACATTAAGTAAGAAATAATTCAAAACTAGATCTTGTTAATAAATAACATTAAGTAAGAAGTAATTCAAAACAAGATCTTGTTAATAAATAACATTAAGTAAGAAATAATTCAAAACTAGATCTTGTTAATAAATAAACATTAATTCAAAACTAGATCTTGTTAATAAATAACATTAAGTAAGAAATAATTCAAAACTAGATCTTGTTAATAAATAACATTAAGTAAGAAATAATTCAAAACTAGATCTTGTTAATAAATAACATTAAGTAAGAAATAATTCAAAACTAGATCTTGTTAATAAATAACATTAAGTAAGAAATAATTCAAAACTAGATCTTGTTAATAAATAACATTAAGTAAGAAATAATTCAAAACTAGATCTTGTTAATAAATAACAGAAATAATTCAAAACTAGATCTTGTTAATAAATAACATTAAGTAAGAAATAATTCAAAACTAGATCTTGTTAATAAATAACATTAAGTAAGAAATAATTCAAAACTAGATCTTGTTAATAAATAACATTAAGTAAGAAATAATTCAAAACTAGATCTTGTTAATAAATAACATTAAGTAAGAAATAATTCAAAACTAGATCTTGTTAATAAATAACATTAAGTAAGAAATAATTCAAAACTAGATCTTGTTAATAAATAACATTAAGTAAGAAATAATTCAAAACTAGATCTTGTTAATAAATAACATTAAGTAAGAAATAATTCAAAACTAGATCTTGTTAATAAATAACATTAAGTAAGAAATAATTCAAAACTAGATCTTGTTAATAAATAACATTAAGTAAGAAATAATTCAAAACTAGATCTTGTTAATAAATAACATTACGTAAGAAATAATTCAAAACTAGATCTTGTTAATAAATAACATTAAGTAAGAAATAATTCAAAACTAGATCTTGTTAATAAATAACATTAAGTAAGAAATAATTCAAAACTAGATCTTGTTAATAAATAACATTAAGTAAGAAATAATTCAAAACTAGATCTTGTTAATAAATAACATTAAGTAAGAAATAATTCAAAACTAGATCTTGTTAATAAATAACATTTAAGAAATAATTCAAAACTAGATCTTGTTAATAAATAACATAAGAAATAATTCAAAACTAGATCTTGTTAATAAATAACATTAGTAAGAAATAATTCAAAACTAGATCTTGTTAATAAATAACATTAAGTAAGAAATAATTCAAAACTAGATCTTGTTAATAAATAAGATTAAGTAAGTTAATCAAAATAACTTGTTAATTAAGTAAGAAATAATTCAAAACTAGATCTTGTTAATAAATAACATTAAGTAAGAAATAATTCAAAACTAGATCTTGTTAATAAATAACATTGTAAGAAATAATTCAAAACTAGATCTTGTTAATAAATAACATTACGTAAGAAATAATTCAAAACTAGATCTTGTTAATAAATAACATTAAGTAAGAAATAATTCAAAACTAGATCTTGTTAATAAATAACATTAAGTAAGAAATAATTCAAAACTAGATCTTGTTAATAAATAACATTAAGTAAGAAATAATTCAAAACTAGATCTTGTTAATAAATAACATTAAGTAAGAAATAATTCAAAACTAGATCTTGTTAATAAATAACATTAAGTAAGAAATAATTCAAAACTAGATCTTGTTAATAAATAACATTAAGTAAGAAATAATTCAAAACTAGATCTTGTTAATAAATAACATTAAGTAAGAAATAATTCAAAACTAGATCTTGTTAATAAATAACATTAAGTAAGAAATAATTCAAAACTAGATCTTGTTAATAAATAACATTAAGTAAGAAATAATTCAAAACTAGATCTTGTTAATAAATAACATTACGTAAGAAATAATTCAAAACTAGATCTTGTTAATAAATAACATTAAGTAAGAAATAATTCAAAACTAGATCTTGTTAATAAATAACATTAAGTAAGAAATAATTCAAAACTAGATCTTGTTAATAAATAACATTAAGTAAGAAATAATTCAAAACTAGATCTTGTTAATAAATAACATTAAGTAAGAAATAATTCAAAACTAGATCTTGTTAATAAATAACATTAAGTAAGAAATAATTCAAAACTAGATCTTGTTAATAAATAACATTAAGTAAGAAATAATTCAAAACTAGATCTTGTTAATAAATAACATTAAGTAAGAAATAATTCAAAACTAGATCTTGTTAATAAATAACATTAAGTAAGAAATAATTCAAAACTAGATCTTGTTAATAAATAACATTAAGTAAGAAATAATTCAAAACTAGATCTTGTTAATAAATAACATTAAGTAAGAAATAATTCAAAACTAGATCTTGTTAATAAATAACATTAAGTAAGAAATAATTCAAAACTAGATCTTGTTAATAAATAACATTAAGTAAGAAATAATTCAAAACTAGATCTTGTTAATAAATAACATTAAGTAAGAAATAATTCAAAACTAGATCTTGTTAATAAATAACATTAAGTAAGAAATAATTCAAAACTAGATCTTGTTAATAAATAACATTAAGTAAGAAATAATTCAAAACTAGATCTTGTTAATAAATAACATTAAGTAAGAAATAATTCAAAACTAGATCTTGTTAATAAATAACATTAAGTAAGAAATAATTCAAAACTAGATCTTGTTAATAAATAACATTAAGTAAGAAATAATTCAAAACTAGATCTTGTTAATAAATAACATTAAGTAAGAAATAATTCAAAACTAGATCTTGTTAATAAATAACATTAAGTAAGAAATAATTCAAAACTAGATCTTGTTAATAAATAACATTAAGTAAGAAATAATTCAAAACTAGATCTTGTTAATAAATAACATTAAGTAAGAAATAATTCAAAACTAGATCTTGTTAATAAATAACATTAAGTAAGAAATAATTCAAAACTAGATCTTGTTAATAAATAACATTAAGTAAGAAATAATTCAAAACTAGATCTTGTTAATAAATAACATTAAGTAAGAAATAATTCAAAACTAGATCTTGTTAATAAATAACATTAAGTAAGAAATAATTCAAAACTAGATCTTGTTAATAAATAACATTAAGTAAGAAATAATTCAAAACTAGATCTTGTTAATAAATAACATTAAGTAAGAAATAATTCAAAACTAGATCTTGTTAATAAATAACATTAAGTAAGAAATAATTCAAAACTAGATCTTGTTAATAAATAACATTAAGTAAGAAATAATTCAAAACTAGATCTTGTTAATAAATAACATTAAGTAAGAAATAATTCAAAACTAGATCTTGTTAATAAATAACATTAAGTAAGAAATAATTCAAAACTAGATCTTGTTAATAAATAACATTAAGTAAGAAATAATTCAAAACTAGATCTTGTTAATAAATAACATTAAGTAAGAAATAATTCAAAACTAGATCTTGTTAATAAATAACATTAAGTAAGAAATAATTCAAAACTAGATCTTGTTAATAAATAACATTAAGTAAGAAATAATTCAAAACTAGATCTTGTTAATAAATAACATTAAGTAAGAAATAATTCAAAACTAGATCTTGTTAATAAATAACATTAAGTAAGAAATAATTCAAAACTAGATCTTGTTAATAAATAACATTAAGTAAGAAATAATTCAAAACTAGATCTTGTTAATAAATAACATTAAGTAAGAAATAATTCAAAACTAGATCTTGTTAATAAATAACATTAAGTAAGAAATAATTCAAAACTAGATCTTGTTAATAAATAACATTAAGTAAGAAATAATTCAAAACTAGATCTTGTTAATAAATAACATTAAGTAAGAAATAATTCAAAACTAGATCTTGTTAATAAATAACATTAAGTAAGAAATAATTCAAAACTAGATCTTGTTAATAAATAACATTAAGTAAGAAATAATTCAAAACTAGATCTTGTTAATAAATAACATTAAGTAAGAAATAATTCAAAACTAGATCTTGTTAATAAATAACATTAAGTAAGAAATAATTCAAAACTAGATCTTGTTAATAAATAACATTAAGTAAGAAATAATTCAAAACTAGATCTTGTTAATAAATAACATTAAGTAAGAAATAATTCAAAACTAGATCTTGTTAATAAATAACATTAAGTAAGAAATAATTCAAAACTAGATCTTGTTAATAAATAACATTAAGTAAGAAATAATTCAAAACTAGATCTTGTTAATAAATAACATTACGTAAGAAATAATTCAAAACTAGATCTTGTTAATAAATAACATTAAGTAAGAAATAATTCAAAACTAGATCTTGTTAATAAATAACATTAAGTAAGAAATAATTCAAAACTAGATCTTGTTAATAAATAACATTAAGTAAGAAATAATTCAAAACTAGATCTTGTTAATAAATAACATTAAGCAAGAAATAATTCAAAACTAGATCTTGTTAATAAATAACATTAAGTAAGAAATAATTCAAAACTAGATCTTGTTAATAAATAACATTAAGTAAGAAATAATTCAAAACTAGATCTTGTTAAATAGTAAGAAATAATTCAAAACTAGATCTTGTTAATAAATAACATTAAGTAAGAAATAATTCAAAACTAGATCTTGTTAATAAATAACATTAAGTAAGAAATAATTCAAAACTAGATCTTGTTAATAAATAACATTAAGTAAGAAATAATTCAAAACTAGATCTTGTTAATAAATAACATTAAGTAAGAAATAATTCAAAACTAGATCTTGTTAATAAATAACATTACGTAAGAAATAATTCAAAACTAGATCTTGTTAATAAATAACATTACGTAAGAAATAATTCAAAACTAGATCTTGTTAATAAATAACATTAAGTAAGAAATAATTCAAAACTAGATCTTGTTAATAAATAACATTAAGTAAGAAATAATTCAAAACTAGATCTTGTTAATAAATAACATTAAGTAAGAAATAATTCAAAACTAGATCTTGTTAATAAATAACATTAAGTAAGAAATAATTCAAAACTAGATCTTGTTAATAAATAACATTAAGTAAGAAATAATTCAAAACTAGATCTTGTTAATAAATAACATTAAGTAAGAAATAATTCAAAACTAGATCTTGTTAATAAATAACATTAAGTAAGAAATAATTCAAAACTAGATCTTGTTAATAAATAACATTAAGTAAGAAATAATTCAAAACTAGATCTTGTTAATAAATAACATTAAGTAAGAAATAATTCAAAACTAGATCTTGTTAATAAATAACATTAAGTAAGAAATAATTCAAAACTAGATCTTGTTAATAAATAACATTAAGTAAGAAATAATTCAAAACTAGATCTTGTTAATAAATAACATTAAGTAAGAAATAATTCAAAACTAGATCTTGTTAATAAATAACATTAAGTAAGAAATAATTCAAAACTAGATCTTGTTAATAAATAACATTAAGTAAGAAACAATTCAAAACTAGATCTTGTTAATAAATAACATTAAGTAAGAAATAATTCAAAACTAGATCTTGTTAATAAATAACATTAAGTAAGAAATAATTCAAAACTAGATCATGTTAACAAATAACATTAAGAAAAAAAATAATTCAAAACTAGATCTTGTTAATAAATAACATTAAGTAAGAAATAATTCAAAACTAGATCTTGTTAATAAATAACATTAAGTAAGAAATAATTCAAAACTAGATCTTGTTAATAAATAACATTAAGTAAGAAATAATTCAAAACTAGATCTTGTTAATAAATAACATTAAGTAAGAAATAATTCAAAACTAGATCTTGTTAATAAATAACATTAAGTAAGAAATAATTCAAAACTAGATCTTGTTAATAAATAACATTAAGTAAGAAATAATTCAAAACTAGATCTTGTTAATAAATAACATTAAGTAAGAAATAATTCAAAACTAGATCTTGTTAATAAATAACATTAAGTAAGAAATAATTCAAAACTAGATCTTGTTAATAAATAACATTACGTAAGAAATAATTCAAAACTAGATCTTGTTAATAAATAACATTACGTAAGAAATAATTCAAAACTAGATCTTGTTAATAAATAACATTAAGTAAGAAATAATTCAAAACTAGATCTTGTTAATAAATAACATTAAGTAAGAAATAATTCAAAACTAGATCTTGTTAATAAATAACATTAAGTAAGAAATAATTCAAAACTAGATCTTGTTAATAAATAACATTAAGTAAGAAATAATTCAAAACTAGATCTTGTTAATAAATAACATTAAGTAAGAAATAATTCAAAACTAGATCTTGTTAATAAATAACATTAAGTAAGAAATAATTCAAAACTAGATCTTGTTAATAAATAACATTAAGTAAGAAATAATTCAAAACTAGATCTTGTTAATAAATAACATTAAGTAAGAAATAATTCAAAACTAGATCTTGTTAATAAATAACATTAAGTAAGAAATAATTCAAAACTAGATCTTGTTAATAAATAACATTAAGTAAGAAATAATTCAAAACTAGATCTTGTTAATAAATAACATTAAGTAAGAAATAATTCAAAACTAGATCTTGTTAATAAATAACATTAAGTAAGAAATAATTCAAAACTAGATCTTGTTAATAAATAACATTAAGTAAGAAATAATTCAAAACTAGATCTTGTTAATAAATAACATTAAGTAAGAAATAATTCAAAACTAGATCTTGTTAATAAATAACATTAAGTAAGAAATAATTCAAAACTAGATCTTGTTAATAAATAACATTAAGTAAGAAATAATTCAAAACTAGATCTTGTTAATAAATAACATTAAGTAAAATAATTCAAAACTAGATCTTGTTAATAAATAACATTAAGTAAGAAATAATTCAAAACTAGATCTTGTTAATAAATAACATTAAGCAAGATATAATTCAAAACTAGATCTTGTTAATAAATAACATTAAGTAAGAAATAATTCAAAACTAGATCTTGTTAATAAATAACATTAAGTAAGAAATAATTCAAAACTAGATCTTGTTAATAAATAACATTAAGTAAGAAATAATTCAAAACTAGATCTTGTTAATAAATAACATTAAGTAAGAAATAATTCAAAACTAGATCTTGTTAATAAATAACATTAAGTAAGAAATAATTCAAAACTAGATCTTGTTAATAAATAACATTAAGTAAGAAATAATTCAAAACTAGATCTTGTTAATAAATAACATTAAGTAAGAAATAATTTAAAACTAGATCTTGTTAATAAATAACATTAAGTAAGAAATAATTCAAAACTAGATCTTGTTAATAAATAACATTAAGTAAGAAATAATTCAAAACTAGATCTTGTTAATAAATAACATTACGTAAGAAATAATTCAAAACTAGATCTTGTTAATAAATAACATTAAGTAAGAAATAATTCAAAACTAGATCTTGTTAATAAATAACATTAAGTAAGAAATAATTCAAAACTAGATCTTGTTAATAAATAACATTACATAAGAAATAATTCAAAACTAGATCTTGTTAATAAATAACATAAAGTAAGAAGTAATTCAAAACTAGATCTTGTTAATAAATAACATTAAGTAAGAAATAATTCAAAACTAGATCTTGTTAATAAAGAACATTAAGCAAGAAATAATTCAAAACTAGATCTTGTTAATAAATAACATTAAGTAAGAAATAATTCAAAACTAGATCTTGTTAATAAATAACATTAAGTAAGAAATAATTCAAAACTAGATCTTGTTAATAAATAACATTAAGTAAGAAATAATTCAAAACTAGATCTTGTTAATAAATAACATTAAGTAAGAAATAATTCAAAACTAGATCTTGTTAATAAATAACATTAAGTAAGAAATAATTCAAAACTAGATCTTGTTAATAAATAACATTAAGTAAGAAATAATTCAAAACTAGATCTTGTTAATAAATAACATTAAGTAAGAAATAATTCAAAACTAGATCTTGTTAATAAATAACATTAAGTAAGAAATAATTCAAAACTAGATCTTGTTAATAAATAACATTAAGTAAGAAATAATTCAAAACTAGATCTTGTTAATAAATAACATTAAGTAAGAAATAATTCAAAACTAGATCTTGTTAATAAATAACATTAAGTAAGAAATAATTCAAAACTAGATCTTGTTAATAAATAACATTAAGTAAGAAATAATTCAAAACTAGATCTTGTTAATAAATAACATTAAGTAAGAAATAATTCAAAACTAGATCTTGTTAATAAATAACATTAAGTAAGAAATAATTCAAAACTAGATCTTGTTAATAAATAACATTAAGTAAGAAATAATTCAAAACTAGATCTTGTTAATAAATAACATTAAGTAAGAAATAATTCAAAACTAGATCTTGTTAATAAATAACATTAAGTAAGAAATAATTCAAAACTAGATCTTGTTAATAAATAACATTAAGTAAGAAATAATTCAAAACTAGATCTTGTTAATAAATAACATTAAGTAAGAAATAATTCAAAACTAGATCTTGTTAATAAATAACATTAAGTAAGAAATAATTCAAAACTAGATCTTGTTAATAAATAACATTAAGTAAGAAATAATTCAAAACTAGATCTTGTTAATAAATAACATTAAGTAAGAAATAATTCAAAACTAGATCTTGTTAATAAATAACATTAAGTAAGAAATAATTCAAAACTAGATCTTGTTAATAAATAACATTAAGTAAGAAATAATTCAAAACTAGATCTTGTTAATAAATAACATTAAGTAAGAAATAATTCAAAACTAGATCTTGTTAATAAATAACATTAAGTAAGAAATAATTCAAAACTAGATCTTGTTAATAAATAACATTAAGTAAGAAATAATTCAAAACTAGATCTTGTTAATAAATAACATTAAGTAAGAAATAATTCAAAACTAGATCTTGTTAATAAATAACATTAAGTAAGAAATAATTCAAAACTAGATCTTGTTAATAAATAACATTAAGTAAGAAATAATTCAAAACTAGATCTTGTTAATAAATAACATTAAGTAAGAAATAATTCAAAACTAGATCTTGTTAATAAATAACATTACGTAAGAAATAATTCAAAACTAGATCTTGTTAATAAATAACATTAAGTAAGAAATAATTCAAAACTAGATCTTGTTAATAAATAACATTAAGTAAGAAATAATTCAAAACTAGATCTTGTTAATAAATAACATTAAGTAAGAAATAATTCAAAACTAGATCTTGTTAATAAATAACATTAAGTAAGAAATAATTCAAAACTAGATCTTGTTAATAAATAACATTAAGTAAGAAATAATTCAAAACTAGATCTTGTTAATAAATAACATTAAGTAAGAAATAATTCAAAACTAGATCTTGTTAATAAATAACATTAAGTAAGAAATAATTCAAAACTAGATCTTGTTAATAAATAACATTAAGTAAGAAATAATTCAAAACTAGATCTTGTTAATAAATAACATTAAGTAAGAAATAATTCAAAACTAGATCTTGTTAATAAATAACATTAAGTAAGAAATAATTCAAAACTAGATCTTGTTAATAAATAACATTAAGTAAGAAATAATTCAAAACTAGATCTTGTTAATAAATAACATTAAGTAAGAAATAATTCAAAACTAGATCTTGTTAATAAATAACATTAAGTAAGAAATAATTCAAAACTAGATCTTGTTAATAAATAACATTAAGTAAGAAATAATTCAAAACTAGATCTTGTTAATAAATAACATTAAGTAAGAAATAATTCAAAACTAGATCTTGTTAATAAATAACATTAAGTAAGAAATAATTCAAAACTAGATCTTGTTAATAAATAACATTAAGTAAGAAATAATTCAAAACTAGATCTTGTTAATAAATAACATTAAGTAAGAAATAATTCAAAACTAGATCTTGTTAATAAATAACATTAAGTAAGAAATAATTCAAAACTAGATCTTGTTAATAAATAACATTAAGTAAGAAATAATTCAAAACTAGATCTTGTTAATAAATAACATTAAGTAAGAAATAATTCAAAACTAGATCTTGTTAATAAATAACATTAAGTAAGAAATAATTCAAAACTAGATCTTGTTAATAAATAACATTAAGTAAGAAATAATTCAAAACTAGATCTTGTTAATAAATAACATTAAGTAAGAAATAATTCAAAACTAGATCTTGTTAATAAATAACATTAAGTAAGAAATAATTCAAAACTAGATCTTGTTAATAAATAACATTAAGTAAGAAATAATTCAAAACTAGATCTTGTTAATAAATAACATTAAGTAAGAAATAATTCAAAACTAGATCTTGTTAATAAATAACATTAAGTAAGAAATAATTCAAAACTAGATCTTGTTAATAAATAACATTAAGTAAGAAATAATTCAAAACTAGATCTTGTTAATAAATAACATTAAGTAAGAAATAATTCAAAACTAGATCTTGTTAATAAATAACATTACGTAAGAAATAATTTAAAACTAGATCTTGTTAACAAATAACATTAAGTATTAAATAATTCAAAAGTAGATTGTGTTAATAAATAACATTAAATAAGAAATAATTCAAAACTAGATCTTGTTAATAAATAACATTAAGTAAGAAATAATTCAAAACTAGATCTTGTTAATAAATAACATTAAGTAAGAAATAATTCAAAACTAGATCTTGTTAATAAATAACATTAAGTAAGAAATAATTCAAAACTAGATCTTGTTAATAAATAACATTAAGTAAGAAATAATTCAAAACTAGATCTTGTTAATAAATAACATTAAGTAAGAAATAATTCAAAACTAGATCTTGTTAATAAATAACATTAAGTAAGAAATAATTCAAAACTAGATCTTGTTAATAAATAACATTAAGTAAGAAATAATTCAAAACTAGATCTTGTTAATAAATAACATTAAGTAAGAAATAATTCAAAACTAGATCTTGTTAATAAATAACATTAAGTAAGAAATAATTAAAAACTAGATCTTGTTAATAAATAACATTAAGTAAGAAATAATTCAAAACTAGATCTTGTTAATAAATAACATTACATAAGAAATAATTCAAAACTAGATCTTGTTAATAAATAACATTAAGTAAGAAATAATTCAAAACTAGATCTTGTTAATAAATAACATTAAGTAAGAAATAATTCAAAACTAGATCTTGTTAATAAATAACATTACGTAAGAAATAATTCAAAACTAGATCTTGTTAATAAATAACATTAAGTAAGAAATAATTCAAAACTAGATCTTGTTAATAAATAACATTAAGTAAGAAATAATTCAAAACTAGATCTTGTTAATAAATAACATTAAGTAAGAAATAATTCAAAACTAGATCTTGTTAATAAATAACATTAAGTAAGAAATAATTCAAAACTAGATCTTGTTAATAAATAACATTAAGTAAGAAATAATTCAAAACTAGATCTTGTTAATAAATAACATTAAGTAAGAAATAATTCAAAACTAGATCTTGTTAATAAATAACATTAAGTAAGAAATAATTCAAAACTAGATCTTGTTAATAAATAACATTAAGTAAGAAATAATTCAAAACTAGATCTTGTTAATAAATAACATTAAGTAAGAAATAATTCAAAACTAGATCTTGTTAATAAATAACATTAAGTAAGAAATAATTCAAAACTAGATCTTGTTAATAAATAACATTAAGTAAGAAATAATTCAAAACTAGATCTTGTTAATAAATAACATTAAGTAAGAAATAATTCAAAACTAGATCTTGTTAATAAATAACATTAAGTAAGAAATAATTCAAAACTAGATCTTGTTAATAAATAACATTAAGTAAGAAATAATTCAAAACTAGATCTTGTTAATAAATAACATTAAGTAAGAAATAATTCAAAACTAGATCTTGTTAATAAATAACATTAAGTAAGAAATAATTCAAAACTAGATCTTGTTAATAAATAACATTAAGTAAGAAATAATTCAAAACTAGATCTTGTTAATAAATAACATTAAGTAAGAAATAATTCAAAACTAGATCTTGTTAATAAATAACATTAAGTAAGAAATAATTCAAAACTAGATCTTGTTAATAAATAACATTAAGTAAGAAATAATTCAAAACTAGATCTTGTTAATAAATAACATTAAGTAAGAAATAATTCAAAACTAGATCTTGTTAATAAATAACATTAAGTAAGAAATAATTCAAAACTAGATCTTGTTAATAAATAACATTAAGTAAGAAATAATTCAAAACTAGATCTTGTTAATAAATAACATTAAGTAAGAAATAATTCAAAACTAGATCTTGTTAATAAATAACATTAAGTAAGAAATAATTCAAAACTAGATCTTGTTAATAAATAACATTAAGTAAGAAATAATTCAAAACTAGATCTTGTTAATAAATAACATTACGTAAGAAATAATTCAAAACTAGATCTTGTTAATAAATAACATTAAGTAAGAAATAATTCAAAACTAGATCTTGTTAATAAATAACATTAAGTAAGAAATAATTCAAAACTAGATCTTGTTAATAAATAACATTAAGTAAGAAATAATTCAAAACTAGATCTTGTTAATAAATAACATTAAGTAAGAAATAATTCAAAACTAGATCTTGTTAATAAATAACATTAAGTAAGAAATAATTCAAAACTAGATCTTGTTAATAAATAACATTAAGTAAGAAATAATTCAAAACTAGATCTTGTTAATAAATAACATTAAGTAAGAAATAATTCAAAACTAGATCTTGTTAATAAATAACATTAAGTAAGAAATAATTCAAAACTAGATCTTGTTAATAAATAACATTAAGTAAGAAATAATTCAAAACTAGATCTTGTTAATAAATAACATTAAGTAAGAAATAATTCAAAACTAGATCTTGTTAATAAATAACATTAAGTAAGAAATAATTCAAAACTAGATCTTGTTAATAAATAACATTAAGTAAGAAATAATTCAAAACTAGATCTTGTTAATAAATAACATTAAGTAAGAAATAATTCAAAACTAGATCTTGTTAATAAATAACATTAAGTAAGAAATAATTCAAAACTAGATCTTGTTAATAAATAACATTAAGTAAGAAATAATTCAAAACTAGATCTTGTTAATAAATAACATTAAGTAAGAAATAATTCAAAACTAGATCTTGTTAATAAATAACATTAAGTAAGAAATAATTCAAAACTAGATCTTGTTAATAAATAACATTAAGTAAGAAATAATTCAAAACTAGATCTTGTTAATAAATAACATTAAGTAAGAAATAATTCAAAACTAGATCTTGTTAATAAATAACATTAAGTAAGAAATAATTCAAAACTAGATCTTGTTAATAAATAACATTAAGTAAGAAATAATTCAAAACTAGATCTTGTTAATAAATAACATTAAGTAAGAAATAATTCAAAACTAGATCTTGTTAATAAATAACATTAAGTAAGAAATAATTCAAAACTAGATCTTGTTAATAAATAACATTAAGTAAGAAATAATTCAAAACTAGATCTTGTTAATAAATAACATTAAGTAAGAAATAATTCAAAACTAGATCTTGTTAATAAATAACATTAAGTAAGAAATAATTCAAAACTAGATCTTGTTAATAAATAACATTAAGTAAGAAATAATTCAAAACTAGATCTTGTTAATAAATAACATTAAGTAAGAAATAATTCAAAACTAGATCTTGTTAATAAATAACATTAAGTAAGAAATAATTCAAAACTAGATCTTGTTAATAAATAACATTAAGTAAGAAATAATTCAAAACTAGATCTTGTTAATAAATAACATTAAGTAAGAAATAATTCAAAACTAGATCTTGTTAATAAATAACATTAAGTAAGAAATAATTCAAAACTAGATCTTGTTAATAAATAACATTAAGTAAGAAATAATTCAAAACTAGATCTTGTTAATAAATAACATTAAGTAAGAAATAATTCAAAACTAGATCTTGTTAATAAATAACATTAAGTAAGAAATAATTCAAAACTAGATCTTGTTAATAAATAACATTAAGTAAGAAATAATTCAAAACTAGATCTTGTTAATAAATAACATTAAGTAAGAAATAATTCAAAACTAGATCTTGTTAATAAATAACATTAAGTAAGAAATAATTCAAAACTAGATCTTGTTAATAAATAACATTAAGTAAGAAATAATTCAAAACTAGATCTTGTTAATAAATAACATTAAGTAAGAAATAATTCAAAACTAGATCTTGTTAATAAATAACATTAAGTAAGAAATAATTCAAAACTAGATCTTGTTAATAAATAACATTAAGTAAGAAATAATTCAAAACTAGATCTTGTTAATAAATAACATTAAGTAAGAAATAATTCAAAACTAGATCTTGTTAATAAATAACATTAAGTAAGAAATAATTCAAAACTAGATCTTGTTAATAAATAACATTAAGTAAGAAATAATTCAAAACTAGATCTTGTTAATAAATAACATTAAGTAAGAAATAATTCAAAACTAGATCTTGTTAATAAATAACATTAAGTAAGAAATAATTCAAAACTAGATCTTGTTAATAAATAACATTAAGTAAGAAATAATTCAAAACTAGATCTTGTTAATAAATAACATTAAGTAAGAAATAATTCAAAACTAGATCTTGTTAATAAATAACATTAAGTAAGAAATAATTCAAAACTAGATCTTGTTAATAAATAACATTAAGTAAGAAATAATTCAAAACTAGATCTTGTTAATAAATAACATTAAGTAAGAAATAATTCAAAACTAGATCTTGTTAATAAATAACATTAAGTAAGAAATAATTCAAAACTAGATCTTGTTAATAAATAACATTAAGTAAGAAATAATTCAAAACTAGATCTTGTTAATAAATAACATTAAGTAAGAAATAATTCAAAACTAGATCTTGTTAATAAATAACATTAAGTAAGAAATAATTCAAAACTAGATCTTGTTAATAAATAACATTAAGTAAGAAATAATTCAAAACTAGATCTTGTTAATAAATAACATTACGTAAGAAATAATTCAAAACTAGATCTTGTTAATAAATAACATTAAGTAAGAAATAATTCAAAACTAGATCTTGTTAATAAATAACATTAAGTAAGAAATAATTCAAAACTAGATCTTGTTAATAAATAACATTAAGTAAGAAATAATTCAAAACTAGATCTTGTTAATAAATAACATTAAGTAAGAAATAATTCAAAACTAGATCTTGTTAATAAATAACATTAAGTAAGAAATAATTCAAAACTAGATCTTGTTAATAAATAACATTAAGTAAGAAATAATTCAAAACTAGATCTTGTTAATAAATAACATTAAGTAAGAAATAATTCAAAACTAGATCTTGTTAATAAATAACATTAAGTAAGAAATAATTCAAAACTAGATCTTGTTAATAAATAACATTAAGTAAGAAATAATTCAAAACTAGATCTTGTTAATAAATAACATTACGTAAGAAATAATTCAAAACTAGATCTTGTTAATAAATAACATTAAGTAAGAAATAATTCAAAACTAGATCTTGTTAATAAATAACATTAAGTAAGAAATAATTCAAAACTAGATCTTGTTAATAAATAACATTAAGTAAGAAATAATTCAAAACTAGATCTTGTTAATAAATAACATTAAGTAAGAAATAATTCAAAACTAGATCTTGTTAATAAATAACATTAAGTAAGAAATAATTCAAAACTAGATCTTGTTAATAAATAACATTAAGTAAGAAATAATTCAAAACTAGATCTTGTTAATAAATAACATTAAGTAAGAAATAATTCAAAACTAGATCTTGTTAATAAATAACATTAAGTAAGAAATAATTCAAAACTAGATCTTGTTAATAAATAA